>NC_047107.1:131293294-131438932 GCF_902500255.1 Thalassophryne amazonica
CGGTTCATCCAGGCCCGAGGCGTCGGCTACGTCTGAGGCTAGCAGCGGCTACGTCCGAGGCTAGCAGCGGCTACGTCCGTGGCTGGCGGCGGAGGCATCGGTGGAGGCGGTTCATCCAGGCCGAGGCATCGGTGGCGGCGATACATCCAGGCCCGAGGCGTCGGCTACATCCGAGGCTAACAGCGGCTACGTCCGAGGCTAGCAGTGGAGGCATCGGTGGAGGCGGTTCATTCAGGCCCGAGGCATCTGTGGCGGCGATACATCCAGGCCCGAGGCGTCGGCTACATCCGAGGCTAACAGCGGCTACATCCGCGGCTAGCAGCGGCTACATCCGGGGCTGGCGGCGGCTACGACCGTGGCTGGGGCGGCTGTGAACGAGGTTAGCAACGGGGAGGGTTGGGGTGCGGCTACCGGACCTGTGGCGAAGGCTACTGGTGAGAATTGTTTTTGTAATCAGTAGTGGCCATACTGAGCCACGACAGTCGGCATGGCACCACCCAGGAAAACAGATAAACTCGAGGAAGATATAGAGGAGATAAAGACCTCATTAAACCATATATCAAAAGACATGTCTAATCTAGACAAACTGATGGTGGAAATTAAAGAACTCCAAAATCTGATTAAAGAGAAGGACAAGATCATTAAGAAACTTGAGCAACGTGTAGATGAACTTGAACAATTTACTAGAAAAGATGACGTTATAATATCTGGACTAGAAAAAAGGCATCGGACATATGCAAGGGTGGTGGATTCTGGTGTAGCCAGTGGGGAGGATGCACCACCTGAAGAACAACAATCATTGGAACAACAAGTTACAAACTTTTTATATCAAAAAGGTGTTGTCATCCATCAAGACACAATATCAGACTGTTATACTGTTCCAACTAAAGATAGAAAAAATAAACTGTCTAACATTGTTATACAATTTACAAGCAGAAAATATAAAAATGAGTTATTAAGACAGGCAAAGAATTTGAAAGGAACAAGTGTCTATATAAATGAGCATTTAACAAAAAAAATGCAGATATTGCTAGGGAAGCAAGACTACTAAGAAAACAAACATATTGTTGCTACATGGGTCTGGAATTGTAGGGTGTGGATTAGAGTGAAAGAAGGAACAAACGGTATACAAATCAAAAACATGGAGGACCTTACGAAATACAGACCTGAATAGACAATCAAATATAACATCTGTTGGTAATTGGACCAACAAAAAAAATCTGATCAAACATGGAAACAGAGGATAAAATATATGACATAGACACTAATATTGATGAAAGTATATTTGACTTAAAAACAATTGGTTGTGAGTATTATACAGTAGAACAGCTGAATAGTGAAAAAATTGCAGAAGATACCCTGTCACTCTTACATATAAACAGTCGAAGCTTGTATTGTAAAATGTCACAAATAAAAGATTATTTAAATCAGTTTAAAAATAGATTTAGTATTGTTGCAATCACTGAATCTTGGCTTAAAGATGATCTCATGGATGAAGTTCAAATGGAGGGATATGAGCTGTATTTTGTAAACAGAAGATATAAAAAAGGCGGTGGTGTTGCTCTGTATACAAAAACAGATCTGATGTGTACAATTGTTGAAGAAATGACAATTATGAATGATGTCATAGAAATTGTAACAGTGGAACTTGTACATGAAACATCTAAGAATATTTTAATCAGTTGTGTATACAGAGCACCAGATTCTTGTGTTGTGAAATTTACAGATAAAATAATAGTTATTCCATCAAATTAAAAACAAAACACTTTTTATGTGTGGGGACTTTAATATTAACATAGAGAGCTCCAGCTGCCAAAGATTAAGTGATTTTGTGAATTCAATGTATAGTTTGGGGTTATTCCACTTGATAACAAAACCAACCAGAATTACATCGCAAAGTGCAACGGTAATTGATAATATATTTACAAACAGAACAGATGAAATTATCAAGAATGGGATCTTCATGACAGATATTAGCGACCATTTACCAATTTTTTTCAATATTTAAATATAAAAATAGGTACAACAAAAAAACTGATATAAACTTTAAAAGAGATAAGTCAGTAAAAGCCTTAGAGGCATTAAAATATGATCTTAAAAATCAAAACTGGGAAGAAGTTTGTCAGTGATGTTAATGTAGCATATAACTCATTTATGAAAATATTGATGAAATCATACAATAAAAATTGTAAATTAATTGAAATTAGTAAGAAATGAGTAAATAAACCATGGCTGACAAAGGGAATAAAAAATGCTTGTGCAAAGAAAAACTATTTATACAGGTGCTTTTCAAAATTGCAAACAAAGGAATCAGAACATAAATACAAAAAATATAAAAATAAACTATTAACAATAATTAGGAAACAAAAAAAAGATTATTACAGTGAAAAACTAAATAAGAGTAAAGATAATATGAGGGTAACATGGGGAATTATAAAAAGTGTGATTGATAGTGATGGAACGAAAGAAACTATTCCAAATTACTTTGTTAAGGAAAATAAAGAGATATATGATATAAAAGAAGTTGCAAATGGGTTTAATGATTATTTTTCAAATGTAGGGTCAAGTCTGGTGGGAAATAAACCAATAATAGAAGATAAATTATGTACATTGGTAAATACGGTCAATAGTATTTTCCTGTACAATGTGGAAAAAGATGAAATAAGAAATATTGTAAAAAACTGTGTAAGCAAAAGATCAACTGACCATGAAGATTTAGACATGATGACTGTAAAAAGTATAATAGAAATTGTTATTGAACCATTTACTTATATTTGTAATCTGTCTCTGTCAACTGGGGTTTTTCCAGATGAAATGAAAATTGCTAAGGTAGTCCCATTATATAAAAATGGAGACAAACATAATTTTTCTAATTACAGGCCAGTATCATTGCTTCCACAGTTTTCTAAAATTATGGAAAAAGTTTTTGTAACAAGATTGGATAAATTTATTGAGAAACATCATATTTTAAATAATGCTCAGTATGGATTCAGAACAAAACATTCGACAGCTATGGCAATTATGGAACTAATAGAGAAAATATCAACAACAATAGATAATAAGGATTATTTTGTAAGTATTTTTATTGACCTGAAAAAGGCTTTTGATGTTATAGACCACTCAAGATTGCTCCACAAGTTACAACAATATGGAATAAGAGGTGTTGCACATCAGTGGGTAAAAAGCTACTTAGAAAATAGAAAACAGTTTGTTCAGATAAATAATACCAAATCAGAATTGTGTAACATTATTTATGGAGTACCACAAGGATCGGTACTTGGACCCAAACTGTTTATTTTGTATATCAATGATTTTGTGAATGTATCCAATGTGCTTGGCAGCATTTTATTTGCTGATGATACAACGCTGTTTTACTCTGGATCAGATATACAGGAAGTAGCACAAGTGATAAATACAGAGTTGGAAAAAGTTAAACATTGGTTTGATATAAACAGATTGTCACTAAATATTAATAAGACAAATTTCATATTGTTTAATGATAGAGCGAAAAAAAATAATGTCATTACAAATAGATGGAATGGATATACAAAGGGTACAAGAAATGAAATTTTTAGGAGTCATAATTGATGAAGATCTTACATGGAAGTCACACATAAATTACATAAAAGGAAAAATAGCGAAAGCCATTGCTGTTTTGCATAAAGTAAAATATTCATTAAATAGTTATGGTTTATTAACATTGTACAATTCATTGATTGTCCCATATTTAACTTACTGTGTAGAAATCTGGGGATCAACATATACAACCTATATACAACCTTTATTTATTTTGCAGAAAAGAGCTTTAAAAGTGATTAGTAACAGTGGTTTTAGAGATCCATCTAATCCATTGTTTATTAAGTATAGGGTACTTAAATTTCATGATTTAGTCGATTTGAAAATATTACAAACGATGTACCAAGTTAATAAAAATACTTTACCAACAAACATTCAAAATATGTTTGAAAAAAGAGTAAGTAGTTATAAATTGAAAGGAATAGAAGTCTTTAAAAAAGAAAAGAAAAAAAAGAAATTTAGAACCAAAGTAAAGGAAAGGAGTATTGCAGTAAATGGTGTCAAATTATGGAACAATCTTAATAAAGAAATTAAAGAATTACGGTCGCTTAAATTATTTAAAAAACATATTAAATTAGATGTATTAAGTAAGTATGAAACTATGAAGTAAGTCAGTGGGCTGCAAGAAAGTAAAAAAAAAAAAAAAAAAGTAAACTGTTAATAATGTTTGGAGTGTCTTAAGTTTAAATGTAACCTGTCAGTGATGTAATCTATTAATTAATGGTCATAATTATGAAATGGGTCAGTGGTATGTGACAAGTTAAAGAAATGCAATCTGTTAAATAATGTTGACTATGATGCTGTATATTGAAAGATTGTATTGTTAAAAGGGGCAGAAATCATAAGACTTGTTCTTCTTTCTGCTCCTTTTCATTCTGGTATTGTGGTGCTTTTGTTTTTTGCTTTTCTGTTTTTCTTTTAAATGAATGAAATAAATATAAAAAAAAAAAATCGACCATGGATGACGAAAGGGTTACGAAATGCATGTAATAAGAAAAATACACTGTATAGAGAATTCATAAAACTAAAGACTAAAGAGGCAGAAAATAGATATAAGAAATACAAAAATAGATTAACTAATATTATACGGATATGTAGGAAGGAATATTATAGTAACATATTATATAATAACAAAAACAATATTAAAGGAATATGGGATATATTAAATAGCATTATCAAAAATGGTAATAAAAAACAGAGTTACCCTCAGTATTTCATTGATAATAATGTCAAGAAGGAAAATAAGGATGAGGTAGTCAACGGTTTTAATAATTGTTTTGTAAATATTGGACCAAGCTTGGCAGAAAAAATTCCCAATTCCCAACCTGAGGATTGGGATAATAATCTCATAGAAAGAAATCCCTGTTCAATGTTCCTCACAGCAGTGGATGGAAAAGAAATTATAGACATTGTGAATAATTGTAAATATAAAACATCTACCGATTTAAATGAAATTGATATGGTGGTGGTAAAACAGGTCATTGAATGGATTGTAGAACCATTAACATACATCTGTAACTTATCATTTCAAACCGGTAAATTTCCCAATCAAATGAAAATAGCTAAGGTTGTGCCGCTGTATAAGACTGGGGATAGACACCACTTCACAAATTATAGACCTGTTTCTTTGCTTCCACAATTTTCCAAATTATTAGAAAAGTTATTCAATAATAGATTAGACAAATTCATAAATAAACATAAATTACTTACTGATAGTCAATATGGATTCAGAGCACATAGTTCAACATCACTTGCATTAATAGAATCAGTTGAGGAGATTACAAACGCCATAGACCACAAATTACATTCAGTTGGAATATTTATAGACCTTAAAAAGGCTTTTGATACAATCAATCATGACATATTAATCAGTAAACCTGAACAGTATGGGATTAGGGGGTTGGTGTTGCACTGGGTGAGAAGCTACTTAAGTAACAGAAAACAGTTTGTGAAGTTGGGGGAATATACATCATCATGCTTGGACAATGCTTGTGGCGTCCCACAGGGGTCAGTATTGGGTCCAAAACTGTTTCTAATTTATATAAATGATATTGTCAATGTTTCCAAAATATTAAAATTAGTATTATTTGCAGATGACACAAGCATTTTTTGTTCAGGGGGGATTTGCAGGAGTTACTGAGGAGGATCAGTATAGAAATGGGAAAATTGAAAATATGGTTTGACAGAAACAAATTATCATTAAACTTAAGTAAAACAAAATACATGTTATTTGGCTATTGTATGTATGTATATGTACATACATGTATATACATGTATGTACGTACATACATGTATATACATGTATGTATATGTATGTGTATATGTATATGTGTATATATATGTATGTGTATATGTATATGTGTATATGTATATGTATATGTGTATATGTATGTGTATATGTATATGTGTATATGTGTATATGTATATGTATATATATATATATATATTGATATCGGTTTAGGTGTGTAGGAATCTATGTGTATATGTGGCAAAGGGTATTACTGGTTGTGGGGTAGAAGGGGTAGGGATAAATAAGCTGATGCTTCACCCTACCCCTTTTCGGACATGTTGGGTACACAGTATGAACTTTTTTGTTGTTGTCTTTACTGATCTATCTTGTAATTGTTGTTGTATCAGATGTTCGAAATAAATAGTTTTCTTTTCATTCATTCATGTATATATGTGTGTATGTATATATGTGTGTATACGTATGTGTATGTGTGTGTGTATACGTGTGTATACGTATGTGTATGTGTGTATACGTGTGTGTATGTATATATATGTGTGTATACGTATGTGTATGTGTGTATACGTGTGTGTATACGTATGTGTGTATACGTATGTGTATGTGTGTATATGTGTGTATACGTATGTGTGTATACGTGTGTGTATACGTATGTGTATGTATATATGTGTAGGTAGGTAGGTACATAGAAAGAAGTTGTCAGTGTTTGCTGTGTACTGCAGTAGGCAAGTAACAATATTTCACTGCCTGAGTCATTCTTGTGTTTTTGTGCCATGACAATAAACAAAGTGTAAGTCTTTGGGACCCCAGTGGCTGGAAAAGAACACACCCACCTTTCACTCGGCTGCAGGTTGCTTTGGAGAGGTGGGGATGGACCGCTTGTTTGTCTGGGTGGTTGCCATTCAGGGCCTGAGGTGATTCGGTGTGGTGGATGCTCCCTGACCTGACCTACGTTGACAAAAATAACTATTCTAACGATGTTCTTGTGATGGCGTCCATTTTTACTGTTACCAAATACACGTGTGCTGCGTGACCGTGGGCTGATACGTAGAACCAGCCCAGCGCTCCCCTTTGGACCTTTGACCTGAACCCCCGACCACAACCACATCTCAGGACCATGTGACAAACACAGAAAGCCTCTCCACCAGGGGTCAAAGTGCAACATGTTGTGATGCTGTGATGTGAGTTTTCAGAGAACTTCTGTCTTTTTTGTGCTCCAGGATCGCTCAGCCGTCTTCCAGCAGTTTTCAGAGTCTGGGTCTGGAGTTCTTCTCTGTACGGTCAGTAGATCTGCTACACATCGTGCTGTCTGTGTTCAAACTACAGTTTACCACTAGGAGGCGCTCACACTTGCGTCACATTTTACACATCGGGCCTTTGACCCGTCAGACTTCTTGGACTTGTGTGTCTGTCTCTTCGTCCAGTGTTGACTCTGTCTCTTTGTCCAGTGTTGACTCTTTCACTCTGAGACACTCGAGCTCACAGACATCCTACTTGCTAACAGTCATAACTGTCAGCGAGGCAGCTAGCAGCGTCACTCTGTCCTAAACTGTAAACCCTCAGAGTTCTGGCACTTCAGGAACTGAACCACATCAGTCTTGGTTTGGTTCTGTGCGTTGAGCTCCAGGCTGCCTCCAGCGGCACACAAATACCAGCTGTGTCCTTTTTGACACAACGTACCTCAACCGTGCCCCGCCCCTTTTTGAGTCTCAGCTGAGAACGTTGACAGACTACACTGTCGTCGATGTTTTGGAGATTTATTGGCTGTGAAGTTTTTTTTGTCATTTTAAAATAGTGTTTTGCTTCCAGGATGTTGCGGCTCGAGGTCTGGACCTCCCCCAGGTGACCTGGATTGTTCAGGTAAATCAGGACACTTGAATTTACGACTCGTAAACGTTCATATCTAAAATCATTGTAGCAACTTTAGCACAATACAGCAATCAGTGATTTAATGACCTCAGCTGATCAGGTAAAAATCAGTACCCCGTGTGTGCAGTATACTCCACCCACTTCAGCGGCTGAGTACGTGCACCGCGTTGGTCGGACGGCTCGTATCGGAGGAAGAGGAAGCAGCCTTCTGTTCCTCACACCTGCTGAAACCGCCTTCATCTCCGAACTGGCCAATCACAGCTTCAGGTGTGTCGACTGACAGCTATCGCAGCCAATCAAAAACATGTCTGCCATCAATCACCAGCTAGTTTTAAGGCTGTTGTGGTTAAACCTGGCCTTCAAGGTGCTGTGAATATTTTTTTTTCACCACTAGATGTCACACTTGCACCATATTTCAGGATGTAAATGAAGCTTGCATGGGGTGGAAGGGACGGCAGTCAGAGCCTTTTTGAGGGGCTTGAGCATGTACCCACACTCCCCCACCCCCCCCATCCTGCTGGCCTGAACTAACACTGCACTCCAGCTTCTGTGCCCGAATGAATGTCATTGCACAAAATACAATGAAATTGGATAGCAATCCTCTTGGTGCTCTAAAATAAATAAATAATAAAAAAGTACTAAAGTAATATAAGACAATGCAAAGAAAAACCTGCATGTACATCTCCCCTCACTGCTCTCCCCTATCCCCAGAAGCCCCACATACATACACAGAACATTCTCCATACTCAATTAGAATAGCAGATTAGGTAGATTGGAAAAAGTGCATAAACTACATGCAGTCCGACCCTCAGAAGGACTCAGTCTCTCAGATCTACATCTACGCTTACATCATCACAGTGTGACGTTTGTTTTGAGATATTGGGCTCCCACATGGGGTTAAAACCCAAACCCAGGTTTTTGACTGTGTGGGCGGGTCTTGCTGTGTTCCAGCCTATCAGAGATGAAGCTGCATGACATTCTGTCCAGTCTGATGATGGACGACACCTTCAAAGGCAGAGGAAAGTACCACAGCAAGGTGAGTCCGTCTTGGTGGAGTTGTGCCTCCTAAACAGTTCCTTATTAGTGCGATAATCCAACCACGTTTTCAGGAATGGCAGCCGGTGAACTTGGGTCTGGTTCGGGTTTCTTAAGAGCAGGTTTCATTACTGCAGATTTAGAACATGCAGGAACAGGACAGATTGATAATTTTCAGCGTCGTGAGTCCAGGTGCAAACCGCCATCATTCAACAGTTTAGCTGACGTTGGGTCAAATAGACGCCGCATTTTTTGCACCAGCGAGATCATGTGAAAATCTGTAAATGTTGGTTTCAGGATCACTCCGTGTGACCGACGGGTGCTGGGATATTTTTCTTTTCTTTTTTTTTTTTAAAGTTATCCAAGAACTCACCGACTGTCCTTGTGCAGGTCTCTGTAGCATGGTAGTCACCCTGAGCCCAACGGGACACCGTGTCCTTCAAGAAACACTCAGCAGTTAAACCCGACTGAAAAACACGTTTTTTACTTGAACCAGTTACATTATGAACCAGAAACACCGAAAGGATATTCCAGAAGACACGGCAGGCGTTCTTCAGGGAGAACGTCTAGTGGTTCAGCTCTGCTTTGAGTCTGACACGTCTGTGTTTCTTTGTCAGACTTGGTCCAGAGCTCTGGAGCAGGAGGTCAGAGAACGAGCCACAGTCCTTCAGACGCACTTTGAGAACTTTGTTCATTCCAGTACGAACGCCCTCCAGATGGCTAAAAAAGGTAACGTACAACTGCGCGGTTTAGTCATCCAGTCACTAAAGCCTGAGCCCGGTCCTTGCGTCTGGGTCCAGGTCCTTTGGTGTCTTTTGGTGTCTGATTGTTGATGTTCTTCAGCGCTGCAGTCCTTCATCCGGTCCTACACCACCTACCCCGCTCACCTCAAACACGCCTTCCACATCCGATCCCTCCACCTGGGACACGCCGCCAAGAGCTTCGGCCTGAGAGACGCCCCGACATCCCTGACCTCAGCCACGGGATCCACCGGCAACAAACAAAGCAGGAACCAGACCAGGAACCAGACTGCAGGACCTGTTGGGCCGAAGAGGTGAGTTCTGCTGGACTTTGAGCTCTGAGTTAAACTCCAGAAGCAGCGAGCACCTGTCAGTCAAAGCCAGGACGCAGTGTCAAAACCTGCAGGCAGGAGACGGGACAGGACAAGATGGGACAGAATGAGACAGGACAAGATCAGACGGAACAACATGGGACGAGACAGGATGAGACAGGACAAGATCAGACGGGACAGGACGAGACAGGACGGAATGAGACAGGACAAGATCAGACGGGACAGGACGAGACAGGACAGAATGAGACAGGACAAGATCAGACGGGACAGGACGAGACAGGACAGAATGAGACAGGACAAGATCAGACGGGACAGGACGAGACGAGACGGAACAACATGGGATGAGACATCCTGCGGACATAAAAAAAAATCTCTGCTACACAAATCCCAGAAACCTGAATAATTTCATTCTTCATTTACATTAAAGGTGCAATAACAGAACAGTTTGAAGTGTTTGTGATAGAAACGATGCCGTAACCATGGTTACGCCAGAACAACCACCTCCACTTTTTGTTTTGCAGACTCTCTTCTGAACACTACAAATGTCTTTTATTTTATTTTATTTATTTTTTTGGATCAAGGATTGTTTTTACAGTTTAACAGAATGAGAAGAAGAAGGAGGAAAACAAAATGTGATATTTTTGTACCAACTGTTCAAAGGAGGCAAAATAGTCTATTAATGATGGAGCAAACAGTAACAGATTAGGGAGTGACATCCGTCCCACTGAGCCAAGTCTCTGACGTACACTTCCCTTTGTCATAGGTGTTTTTTTTTCCAAATAAAACTTGATATCTGATTATTTGAATTGATAAAAAAAGATTTGGTTAGAAAACACAAAGGCACTGAAAAATATATAAAACCTTAGGCTAATATCTTTGTGTGTCTGTGATCCATATGCCGAGGTAGCTGAATTTAAAGGGACGTGAATTTAAGGATATCTCATTACCAGTGCCAACAGGCCTCAGCTCACTTTTCTGAATATTATCCCTGTAGCCGGATAATTTGCCAAATTCTGTTAGTAAGACCATTAACTTAGGAAGACTCAGAAGGGGTTGAGATATATAAAGTAGCATGTCATCCACATACAGTGAAACTTTAGGCTCTGTCCCTGCTCGCTGAATTCCTTTGAGATCAATATTTTGCCTCAGAGCTATAGCTAGTGGTTCCATTGGAACCGTAAAAAGCAGCGGTGACATGGGACATCCCTGTCGTGTGCCTCATTTAAGCTCAAAAAAAGGGGACAAATTATTATTGAATGAATGAATGAATGAATGAAAACTGTTTATTTCGAACATGTGATACAACAACAATTACAAGATAGATCAGTAAAGACAACAACAAAAAAGTTCCTACTGTGTACCCAACATGTCCAAAAAGGGGTAGGGTGAAGCATCAGCTTATTTATCCCTACCCCTTCTTCCCCACAACCAGTAATACCCTTTGCCACATATACACATAGATTCCTACACACCTAAACCGATATCAATATATATATATATATATACACATATACATACACATACATATACACATCAACATACATACACATATATACACATATACATATATACACATATATATACACAAACATAAATATACACCTACACATACCTACTTACATACAAAATACTATATATTTACAAGCCGAAGCAAAAAACAAAAACACCCTAACCCTCATTACCCTTCCTCCTCCCTATACCCAGAAAAAAACATATTTTTGTACCGCTGTTTGAACTGGTTCATGCTTGGACATTGCTTGAGCCCCACTCCCAATCTGTTCCACATCCTCACCCCACAGACAGAAATACAGAAACCTTTTAATGTTGTTCGTGCCCACTGATGCTTTAAATTAAATTTCCCCCTCAGACTGTAATCCCCTGATCTGTTAAAAAAACATATTTTTAATATTTGCTGGAAGTAAATTGTTTATTGCTTTATACACAATTTGTACTGTTTGAAAATGAACCAAGTCTGTGAATTTTAAGAATTTGGATTGTAAAAATAGTGGATTTGTATGATCTCTATAGCCAGTATTATGAATAATTCTTATAGCTCTTTTCTGCATTACTGATAGTGATTGTGTTGTACCTTTATAAGTATTACCCCATACCTCTGCACAGTACTGTAAATATGGTAAAACCAGTGAGCAGTAAAGAATGCGGAGTGAGTTGTGGTCCAGAATATGTTTCGCTTTGTTTAGAACTGAAATGCTTCTTGACAGTTTACTTTGTATATGTTTTATATGAGTCTTCCAGTTTATCTTATCATCTATTATCACCCCCAGAAACTTATTTTCATGTACCCTTTCAATATCTACCCCCTCGACTTGTAACTGAACCTGTATGTCTGTATTACAATAGCCAAATAACATGTATTTTGTTTTACTTAAGTTTAATGATAATTTATTTCTGTCAAACCATATTTTCAATTTTCCCATTTCTATACTGATCCTCCTCAGTAACTCCTGCAAATCCCCCCCCTGAACAAAAAATGCTTGTGTCATCTGCAAATAATACTAATTTTAATATTTTGGAAACATTGACAATATCATTTATAGAAATTAGAAACAGTTTTGGACCCAATACTGACCCCTGTGGGACGCCACAAGCATTGTCCAAGCATGATGATGTATATTCCCCCAACTTCACAAACTGTTTTCTGTTACTTAAGTAGCTTCTCACCCAGTGCAACACCAACCCCCTAATCCCATACTGTTCAAGTTTATTGATTAATATGTCATGATTAATTGTATCAAAAGCCTTTTTAAGGTCTATAAATATTCCAACTGAATGTAATTTGTGGTCTATGGCGTTTGTAATCTCCTCAACTGATTCTATTAATGCAAGTGATGTTGAACTATGTGCTCTGAATCCATATTGACTATCAGTAAGTAATTTATGTTTATTTATGAATTTGTCTAATCTGTTATTGAATAACTTTTCTAATAATTTGGAAAATTGTGGAAGCAAAGAAACAGGTCTATAATTTGTGAAGTGGTGTCTATCCCCAGTCTTATACAGCGGCACAACCTTAGCTATTTTCATTTGATTGGGAAATTTACCGGTTTGAAATGATAAGTTACAGATGTATGTTAATGGTTCTACAATCCATTCAATGACCTGTTTTACCACCACCATATCAATTTCATTTAAATCGGTAGATGTTTTATATTTACAATTATTCACAATGTCTATAATTTCATTTCCATCCACTGCTGTGAGGAACATTGAACAGGGATTTCTTTCTATGAGATTATTATCCCAATCCTCAGGTTGGGAATCGGGAATTTTTTCTGCCAAGCTTGGTCCAATATTTACAAAAAAATTATTAAAACCGTTGACTACCTCATCCTTATTTTCCTTCTTGACATTATTATCAATGAAATACTGAGGGTAACTCTGTTTTTTATTACCATTTTTGATAATGCTATTTAATATATCCCATATTGCTTTAATATTGTTTTTGTTATTATATAATATGTTACTATAATATTCCTTCCTACATACCCGTATAATATTAGTTAATCTATTTTTGTATTTCTTATATCTATTTTCTGCCTCTTTAGTCTTTAGTTTTATGAATTCTCTATACAGTGTATTTTTCTTATTACATGCATTTCGTAACCCTTTCGTCATCCATGGTCGAGCTTGGATTTTTTGTTTTCTGTAGTCTTGTTTAATTGGACAATTTTTATCATATAATGATGTAAATATTTGTAAAAAAGTTTCATATGCACTATCAACATCACTTTCACTGTATACCTTTTCCCAGTTTTGCTCCTGTAAATCCTTCTTTAGTGTGTTCATGTTTTCCTCTGTCTGCACTCGCCTGTATTTTATTTTCTCCTCTGGCTGATTCCGCTGATGGTTTCTATTATAAACGATGAAAACTGGTAGATGATCACTAATGTCATTGATTAATAATCCACTCACAGTGTTATTCTCAATATCATTGCTGAATATATTATCAATTAAGGTAGCACTATGGGATGTAATTCTGCTTGGCCTGGTGATTTTTGGATATAAACTCATACTGTACATTATACTGATAAATTCATCTGTTATTTTATGCTTATTTGGATTGAGCAGATCAATATTTAAGTCACCACAAATGAACACAGTTTTTTGATTAGTTTTTGAGAACATTTTTCCCATACAGTCAGTGAATGTTTCAATACTAGATCCTGGTGCTCTATATATACAGCTGACTAATACATTTTTGCTTTTTTCTTCACATATTTCAATAGTTATACATTCTAATAAGTTATCAATCACAGTTGTCATATTGTCTACTATTTTATAATCCATGTTCTTATCCACATACACAGCCACTCCTCCTCCACTCTTATTTTTTCTGTTTACACAATTAAATTCATATCCATCCAGTTCAAAATCCATTCCTTTATCTTCATTGATCCATGTTTCTGATATAGCAATTATGTTAAATATTTTTTTAAACTGACTTAAATATTCTTTAATGTTGTTAAAGTTTGCATATAGACTTCTGCTGTTGAAATGGATTATTGATAATTTGTTATCCGTTCTAATGATCCGATTAAACTGTTCATCTGTATAATAGCAACAACTGTCATTGATATTTGAGAAGAAATTATTGTCCGGGTCTATATCGTGCTCCAAGTCCAGTACATTGTGGTCTGTGTATTTAAATGTTCTCAGTTCTACTTTTCCATGATCAGCAATCCTTTGAGTTATATCCTTCTTGTCTCCAGATGTAGATGAATAGGTAGTAGATGAATAGGTTCCTCTGGTCTGTGTCATGGTGTTGTGATGTGTTTGTGTCCTCATACCTTATTGGTCATATTTGTCCAGATCCTCGCTTTAAGAAACACTATTGTTCATATTTGTCCAGCTCCTCGATGTTCCTTATTGCCATGACTTTTGCTTGTTCTGGTGATCCGTTCAGTTTGATGAATATTTTACAGTTTGAAGTCCATGTGTGCTGGATTTTTCCCTGTTTCTTCAAGAAGCGTGCTTTCCTGGCGATGTCGGCATTCCGTTTGGTGAGATGTTCATTGATGAATACGTTTGTCCCTTTCAGTTTTCTTCCTTGTTTTAACAGTGCTGTTTTGTGTTTTCTGTTGATGAATCTCATGATGACGGTTCGTTTATCACCGTCATTTCTCCGGGGCAGAGGGTGGCACGCTTCAATGTTATTTAAATCCATTTCTATACCTTTAGATAGGAGGAAATCAGCAACCTGTTTTTCCACAGAGCTGACCTCCTGTTCACTGGGCTCCCCTCCGCTCTCATCTGTTACCGCCCGTGCGTAGGACCGTGGTTTGATATGAAGACCTGTGATGATGACGTCGTTAATTCTGGTGTACTGCTCCAATTCAGCCACTCTATTTTCCAGCTGCACCAGATGCCGGTCTTTCTCGGCATTCTGGAGCCGTAATGCCTTCACCTCCTCCACCAGATCCATGATTGATTTCTGTTGCTGCTTCACAACAGAAATCTCCTCTGATAAAAGTCCAGAGATTTTTTAATATCGTCACCTTCCTCCGCTGTCAGAACCTTCTTAGGCCCCATGGTCGGCTTATGAGCAGCTTGTCGATCGCCGATGTTAACAGCCTGCGTTGTTTGTCACCGGGATGGATCTGCACTGCGCTGGTGCCGCGTGGCCTCAGTGTTTCCGCGCTGATGGATCCGCGGTGGCTGCACGAGGCCTCGGGGAAGCGGCACTCGTGACGCGCGGCTCTAATGACGCAGCGCGCGGCCTCAGTGAATTCACCACGTTGGGCCTCGGACGTTGTTGCTGTCCAGTCGCTGGGCTAAGTTGCCGGTTGAGGTGGTATTCCCACTGTCCGGGTTGGCAAACACCGGCGTGGCAGATGGCAACTACAAACACCACCTCTGAAAACTCAGGTACAAACTTTTTGCAGCTCGCTCTGACGACACGCAGCTCTGACTGACCTCTGTATTAGTACGATCATCAGCCAATAGAGATGGATATATGTCTGATCCATGATATGAACTTATGGCCAAATCCAAACCTTTGCAATGTGTTGAAAAGATACATCCCACCCGCTCAAACGCCTTTTTAGCATCAAGTGAGAGGACGACCTCTGGAACACCAGGTGGGGAGGGACTGTAAAGGATATGAAAAAGACGCCTGACAGTACCGAGCTTTGATAGAACCTGTTTGGTCAGGTGATATAATGGAAGGAAGGACGCCAGAATTTGGCAAGAATTTTTGCTTCAGTGTTAAGGACAGAAATTGGGTGAAATGAACTGCACTCCAGAGGGTTTTTCCCCTTTTTTAAGAATTACAGAAATAATTGCTTGACACGTGGTAGGAGGTAAGGTCTTAAGAGTAAATGACTCTTCAAAAACTGAGAATTCTTTCAGCCAGCGGCCTGTTGGCTGTGGTTTTGGGTTTTGTCTCATTCTTGTGTTTTTAGTTGATGATTAATTCTTTAAGTATTATTATTTTTTGTATAATGTCTTCCATTTGCCCTCCTTCACATGTTGAGTTTTCATATTGCTTTTCTGTGATAGTTATTATTAATCTTTGTGTTCTGTTCACTTCCTTATATTTTGATCTTGTTCTTTACTTTAAAGTTATTTGTTGGTTTGTGGTTTTGTGATTTACTCGGGGTATTGTATGTTCAGTTATTAATTTCTCTGCACTCTGTTTCATTCACCTGACTCTTCAGCTCCGCCCTCTCCTTATCTCCCCGCCCGCTGTTAATTCCACCTGTTATTTAAACATGTCCTCGTCTGTCTGTTGTTGTTGTATGTTTCCTGTGTTTTGCTCCTTGTTGTGGTTCCCCTATAAGTACCAATTCTCTGTATCCAGCCGTTTGACTTCTTTTTTTTTTTATCTTCTTGCCCAGTGTCTCTTTGTTTCATTCTGCAGCCTCCATAATCATGTTTGTGGGATTTTTTTGGTTGTGCTGATTCACCTCTGCACTTTTGGAACATTCATCACAATAAACACACTGTGGTTGATATGACTCCTCGTGTCCTCGCTGCTCTGCACTGTTGAGATTTAAAGTGACTTTGCTCAAGACTCACAACACATCCGGCCCCGGAGACTTGCCACGTTGCATGGCTCTGACTGCAGATACTATCTCCAGGGTGGAGAAGTCCTCCTCCAGCGTATCAGTTGTGTTTGGGTCTAAGGATGGAGCATGTAGAGAACTTTAAAAATCCTCCAGAAATTGATTTTGAGGCCGTCTGTTCACTTCAAACCCTGTTCATTGCAGGTAGAGTCTGATTGGCAGTTCTTTGTCGTAACTGAAGGGTGAGAATTTGTCTGGTCTCTTTGTTCGTAGTCTCCGTGTCGGGATTTGGGGAGGAGATATTCAGCACGTTGTGTTGATATGATATCAAACTGGGTCTGTAAGGACAGACGGGCTTCCATGATGTCAGCAGATGGTTGATGGCTTGATAATGACTCCAGCTCCAGTATTGGACCTGTTCACTCTTCAAGACGTGCTGTGTGTGTGTTTTGCACAATAAGAAATAATTTGGGCCCGTAGATATGCTTTTAGAGATTCCCATATAGTTGAACAGGATGTTCCTGGTGTGTGATTAGCATCAAGAAATAATTTGATTTCAGATGAGATAAAACTGACAAAAGACTCCTCTGACAGGAGGAGAGGATTAAGTCTCATGGCCAGAGGACCAAGATCTGAGATGACTATGGCTTCATCATCGCACCTGGTTACAGAAGAAAGGAGGCTTTTATCCAAGAAGAACGTATCTATATGAGAGTAGCTCTTATGAACTGGGGAGGAGGAGGAGTGCGCTTTGGAGGCGGGAATACAAAACCTCCACACATCTGCTACACCGTGTGTTGAAAGAAAAAGCTGGATGGTGCATGCTGACGAGACGCAGAAGTCTTTTTGGACAAACTGGGAACTAAGGCAGAGAAAAAGATGTAACTTGTATCAAAACCAAGGATAAGATGGAGTGTGGTCATGTTTGGTAGACGAGAGAAAAAGTTTGGGAAGAATGTTGGATCTCAGTGCTGCATTTGATACCGTGGATCATCATATTCTACTTGATAGGCTGGAAAATCATTTTGGGATTACTGGGAGTGCCCTTGAATGGTTGACATCATACTTGACCAGTCCTTCTCACTGTGTTTTGTACAGTAACACTTCCTCTAACCTTAGTGACATGAAATTTGGGGTTCCACAGGGGTCAGTCTTAGGCCCCATGCTTTTCTCCCATTATATAGCACCCCTTGGGCACATATTGCAGTGCTTTGGGATTACCTTTCACTGCTATGCAGATGATACGCAGTTATACATGCCGATAACTGCTGGTAATCTCATTCACATAAAATCCTTAGAAGATTGCCTTACATCAGTGAGAAGTTGGATGTCTAGAAAATAAGACTGAAATGATGGTTCTTGATCCAGTGAGACATCGGCATCAATTTGAACAGTTAACGCTCACCCTAGGCTCGTGTGTCATACATCACACTGACAAAGTGAGGAACCTTGGGGTAATTTTTGTTCCTTCATTGTCCTTTGACCTCCACATTAGAAATATTACTAGGACTGCTTTCTTCCACCTGCGAAATATAGTGAAGATTCGTCCCATCCTGTCTATGGCTGATGCTGAGACCCTGATCCATGCATTTGTCTCTTCCAGATTGGACTACTGCAATGTTCTATGTTCTGGTTTACCGCAGTCCAGCATTAGGGGTCTCCAATTGGTTCAAAATGCTGCTGCCAGACTTTTGACAGGAAGCAGAAAGTTTGACCACATTACACCCATTTTGGCGTCTCTTCACTGGCTTCCTGTTCCAGTGAGATCAGATTTTAAGGTTCTGTTACTAGTCTATAAAAATTGTTCACGGACTGGCACCTCCCTACCTAGCTGACCTAATTAAACCCTACGTACCGGCCCGGGCTTTACGTTGTCAGGGTGCAGGACTACTTTGTGTCCCTAGGGTGAATAAGAAGTCTGTGGGTCACAGAGCTTCCTCTTATCGTGCCCCTGTTCTGTGGAATGATCTCTCTGCATCAATAAAACAGTCAGATTCTGTGGAGACTTTCAAGTCCAGATTTAAGACGCACTTATTTTCCCTTTCATATGGCTAGCATACTGGCATAGTATAGTTCTGTGCTTTTTACTCTTTTAATTCATTTTATTAGTAAACGGAGCTGGCCGAGGCCTCAACTTTACCTAAATTCTGGGTCTTTTAGTGAACTTAAGGGCTAGTGGCTGGCGATCACTTTAGTATTTCTCTGTTTTTCTTTACACAAAAGGCTATACCAGCACCGCAGAGAGGGTGCAAATGGACCTCAGTCTGCAGTTCATCTCCACCTTAAAGACACTAACCACACGTTTGAGGACAAGGAAGTTAAAATCTTAGCCAGAGAGAAGAAATGGTTTGAGAGAGGGGTCAAAGAGGCATTCTATGTGAAACGGTTGAAACCCAGCCTTAACTGGGGAGGGGGTCTGAGACACACTTTGTCCCCTGTTTACAATGGGGTACTCAGGTCAAAGCAGTTTCAGTCTTTTGTTCATGGTAATGAGTCATTCACGTCAACAGGAGAGTCGTCAAGGGAGCCATCAGGAGAGGCTTCCGTCCCATCATTAGGAGGGACAGCTGCCCTGTTATTAGGAGGGTGCTTACTAGAGCACAATAGTTGCTAATTATAGCTATTGTTTAGTCACCAGCCTATAGCAGTCGGCCTCTCAGTAGGAGGGGACTGGTTAGGTTTAAAACTCCAGCTTTTGTGGCTTCGGTTTTATTCTTCTCTACAAGAGTCTAGACAGAAGTCAGACTACCAGAGCAAGAATTTTAGCTGAGGAAGCTTCTGCGATTTGAAGCGAAACGTCCTCGCGTCAAGCAACCCAGTCCAGTCGTAGATTCAAGCTTCTCTACTAGACAAATTATACAGTATTTCTTGTCGTTCTGATGCCTGATTCTGTTTTTTCTCTGTTTAAGGTACAGCTCCATCCAGAGATGAGTGTGGTATTTGTGCTGGCGACCCGCCTGTCCTGTGCACCAACAGCTTTTCCTGTATATTTATTTTGTGAATTGTTTATGTAATTTATGTCTGTATCATGGCCCAAGCAGAGGGGCACCCCTTTGAGTCTGGTCTGCTTGAGGTTTCTTCCTCAGAGGGAGTTTTTCCTTACCACTGTTGCTCTGGGGGTTAGTAAGGTTAGACCTTACTTGTGTGAAGCGCCTTGAGGCAACTCGGTTGTGATTTGTGGTTATATAAATTAAAAAATAAATAAATTGAATTGTCCCAGTTTGGTGTGTAAATATTGGCTGAGATGACGGGGAATGAAAAAAGTTGTCCCGGCACCACAATAACATAGCGTCCCGCAGGATCAGGATCCACACTGGTCGCAGTAAACGGTCTGTTGTTATCAGTTCGGACGGGTGCTCCTCTGGACTTTAAGTGACCATCCTTTCTTTATTCGGAGCAAAAGTGCGTCTCCTGGACAAAAGCAGGATGAGTTTTAAGTTGTTTTGAGTGTGTAAGAACCTTTTAACACTTAACTGGGTGGTTAAGTGATTTCACATTTCAATTTGGAAAACTGACTGAGGATCCATCGGCCCTCTGACAGCATTCGGATCAGTCACAGCCGACCCAGTCAAAGATGTCACGTACCTGAAGATTATGTACGACTGAATACGCAGAAAAGAAGAAAGACATAAAGAAAATATACTTGTAGATAAGAAATGAACAAGTCTGGAATTGGTCCGCCTCCTGTCTTTTTGTTACTACCACCGTCTCTGAGCCGTCCAACATAGCTGGTCTCACTACTGTCTTGTAAACTTTCTCCTTCACTCTTGCTGATATTCTTCGGTCACATATCACTCTGCTCCCCTCCACAGCATGTCTTTTTCCTGGTTCTCTCCCTCAGCCCCAACCAGTCCCAGCAGAAGACTGCCCCTCCCTGAGCCTGGTTCTGCTGGAGGTTTCTTCCTGTTAAAAGGGAGTTTTTCCTTCCCACTGTCACCAAGTGCTTGCTCACAGGGGGTCGTTTTGACCGTGGGGTTTTTACGTAATTATTGTATGGCCTTGCCTTACAATATAAAGCGCCTTGGGGCAACTGTTTGTTGTGATTTGGCGCTATATAAATAAAATTGATTGATTGATATCACTCCTGCCACCTTTCACCACCCACTCCACCCTGCCTGCACTCTCTTCTTCACCTCTCTACCACACTCTCCATTACCTTGGACAGTTGACCCCAAATATTTAAACTCATCTACTTTCACCACTTCTACTCCTTGTAACTGCACTATTCCACTGGGCTCCCTCTCATTCAAACACATGTACTCAGTCTTGCTTCTACTGACTTTCATTCTCCTTCTCTCCAGAGCATATCTCCACCTCTCCAGACTAGCCTCAACTTGCTCTCTACTCTAACTACAGATCAGTGTCATCTGCAAACATCATAGTCCATGGGGACTCCTGTCTGATCTCATCAGTCAACGTGTCCATCACCATTGCAGACAAGAAAGGACTCAGAGCTGATCCTTGGTGTAATCCCACCTCCACCTTGAATGAGTCTGTCATTCCTACTGCACATCTCACCACTTTCACACTATTCTTGTACATGTCCTGCACTACCCTAACATACTCCTCTGCCACTCCAGACTTCCTCATACAATGCTACAGCTCTTCTCTTGGCACCCTATCATAAGCCTTTTCTAAGTCCTCAAACGCACAATGAAACTCTTTCTGGCATTCTCTATACTTCTCCAATAGTATTCTCAGAGCAAACATTGCATCTGTAGTGCTCTTTCTCTGCGTAAAACCATATTGCTGCTCACAGATCTTCACCTGTTTTCTAGCCCTAGCTTGTACTACACTTTCCCATAACTTCATGCTGTGGCTGATCAACTTTATGCCTCTGTAGTTACTGCAGCTCTGCACATCACCCTTGTTCTTGAAAATAGGAACCAGCACACTTCGTCTCCACTCCTCAGGCATCCTTTCACTTTCCAAGATTTTATTAAACAGTCTGGTTAGAAACTCTACTGCCATCTCTCCTAGACATTTCCATGCCTCCACTGGAATATCATCTGGACCAACTGCCCTTCCACTCTTCATCCTCTTCATAGCAGCCCTCACTTCTTCCTTACTAATCTCTTGTACTTCCTGACTTACTCTCACTGCATCATCCAGCCTTTTCTCTCGCTCATTTTCTTCATTCATCAGCTCCTCAAAATATTCCCTCCACCTTCTCAACACACTCTCCTCACTTGTCAGCACATTACCATCTGCATCTTTTACCACCCTAACCTGCTGCACATCCTTTCCAGCTCTGTCCCTTTGTCTGGCCAATTGGTACAAGTCCTTTTCTCCTTCCTATTCAACTTCTTGTACAGCTCACCATATGCCTTTTCCTTCGCTTTTGTCACTTCTCTTTTCGCCTTATGCCACATCTCCTTGTCTACTTTCTTCATCACTCCGACAATCCCAAAACTTTTTCACCAACCTCTTTCTCCTTATGCTTTCCTGGTCATCTTTATTCTACCACCAAGTCTCCTTGTCTTCCTTCCACTGTCCAGATGTCATACCCAGTACTGTCCTAGCTGTCTCCCTCACCACATCTGCAGTACTTTTCCAGTTGTCAAAAATTGCTTCCCCTCCAAACAGTGCTTCTCTCACCTGCTTGCTAAATTTCACACAACAGTCTTCCTGCTTCAGCTTCCACCATCTGATCCTTTGTTGAGCTCTCACTCTCTTCTTCTTTACCTCTAAAGTCATCCTACAAACAACCATCCTATTCTGTCTAGTGACACTCTCTCCTGCTACCACCTTACAGTCTGATTTCTTTTAGCTTGCATCTCCTTTAAAGAACGTAGTCCACCTGTGTGCACCTTCCTCCACGCTTATGTTACCCTGTGCTCCTCCCTTTTCTTAAAGTAGGTATTCACTACAGCCATTTCCATCCTTTTTGCAAAATCAACTACCATCTGTCCTTCCCCATTCCTATCCTTGATACCATATCTACCCATTACTTCCTCATCACCTCTGTTCCCTTCACCAACATGCCCATTGAAGTCTGCTCCTATCGCCACTCTTTCATGCTTGGGCACACTCTCCACCACCTCATCTAACACACTCCAGAAATCTTCTTTCTCCTTCATCTCACAACCTACCTGTGGGGCATATGCACTGATGATATTCATCATCACCCCTTCTATTTCCAACTTCACACTCATCACCCTGTCAGACACTCGCTTAACCTATAACACACTTTTAATATACTCTTCCTTTAAAATGACCCCAACACCATTTCTCTTCCTGTCCTCACCATGGTACAACAGCTTGTACCCACCGCCAATGCTCCTGCTCTTACTTCCCTTCCACTTGGTCTTTTGCACATACAATATGTCTACCTTTCTCCTCTCCATCATATCAGCCAGCTCTCTCCCTTTTCCAGTCATACTACCAACATTCGAAGTCCCCACTCTCATTTCCACCCTTCTAGTTTTCTTCTTCTCCCGCTGTTTGTGGAAATGTTCTCCTCCTCTTCTTCGTCGTCTTCTCCCAGCAGTAGCCCAATTTCCACCGGCACCCTGTTGGGCAACAGCACCGGTGGCGGACGTTGTTAACCCGGGCCACAACCGATCCGGTATGGGAATTCGATTCTTAGTCTGCATAGTTGGGTTGCCTTGTTTTACACTGGATGCCCTTCCTGCGCAACCCTCCTCATTTATCCGGGCTTGGGACCAGCACTTAGGATGTACTGGCTGCACACCCCATGTGGCTGAGTTGTTTTGTAACAGGATATGAGGGAAAAACTAGCATCAATGAAAATAGAAATGATACGTGTTCAGAGACCTCTGCCGTGTCAGGCAGCTTTAAAGGTGTAATAAAGTAATAAGTCATTTTATGTCTAAAAGTGGTCAGTATTGGCAAAAAAAAGAGAAATTGTTACTTGGAGTCATGATAAATATGAGTAACTCAGCATCTCAGACGTTACTTGCTGTAGGATCATTGTGCATCTTAAAGGTCCTTTCACACCTCGACCATTAGCCAGCATCTGCTGACCATGTTTAAAACCTCTGGCAAACACTGGCGTATGTTATGGGTACGTGTTTTTTTTATAAGTTAAGAGCATGCTGATATGTCACCTCCAAAAGCACCTCAAAAAATTTTGGGCTGAAAATTTTCAATGCCTGTGAGCATGTGACTCATCAGGGCGGTCCTCTACAAGACGCCAATGATAAAAATGTGACTTTCTTAAGGTGCTTCCTGACTGAGTTATTCATATTGATGAGAAAATGTTTTGTGCAAAATTTTATTTCAATACGACTATTCTACCTACTGCCGCACACGGGGTGGAAATTACAATAGTTGAGCATATTAACGCAAACCAGCAACAGTAATGTACCTGTTGACAAATGAAATACAAACTGAAACAACAATCCTTCCGCCTTAATTGACCACAGAAGAGAGATAAAAAAGTATCACGTCACTGTCCACCTGTTTGGTGAAAACACGAGTCAAAGCGTCTCAGACGCTGAATAGGTTGTTACATCCATAAAAGCTTGTCACACTGCGACGATTACCCAGCGTATGCCGACAGCCCCATTTCCACCGAGTGGTTCGGGTCGGTACTGCGCGGTGTGGTGTGGTTCAGAAAGTAATTTAACATTATTTTATTTGCAGTACAGACCCGAACCACTCAGTGGAAACGGGGCTGTTGGCAAACGCTGGGTAAACATCACAGTGTGACGGCTGCTTACGCCTGCGTATGCCATCATTTTTAATACGGTCGGCATATGCAGGCTGAATGGTCAAGCTGAGACGGCCTTAATGTAGCTCATCGCTTTTTTCGCGCCTGTGAAATCTTTTTCTTCTCCGTTATGTGACACAAAGACGGGCTGGAAACTGTCAAACCAGACATTCTGACATTTGCAGAGTAACTTCCTGACCTTGGTTTACATGGCTCTCTTTGGCGACTTCAGCAGTATAATCCAGAAAGATGGCGACCAAAGTGGAGCTCGGGTGTGCGCTCGCCTCGGTATCTCAACACAGACTTTGATGTAATGGAGCTTGGCTACTATCGCGCACAGCCTCCCAACGGGTTTCTGTGGCTTCTGTGTGATTGGTCAGTGAGCACCTCCTTATCTTGGAAACCATTGCCGTGGAACTTGATCCAGCCGTCTCAGGCACCCCCAGTATTCTGATGTCACACCGCTGCGCTCATCCTTCCGTGTTCTTGCATTTGTCTTGAAGCTTTGCCACGTCTGACTTCAGAGTGTCTACTGTAGTCTGCAGAGTCACCACTTCGTCTGACCGTGTTGACAGTCCGGTCTTCATGTCCTGGATCATAGTTTTCATTTGGTCGCCACGTTTTTTACTCCTTGCAGCTCATTTTTAAGGAAGTCTTCAGCAAGTGCGTTTTTCATTTCCGATTTTATCACCTTTGAGATTTCAGTTTTCAGTGACAGTAGAATCTCTGATTTCAGGGATTCAGTGTCCGTCTCTGGTTTAGCTGGCCGCTGCGGTGACGTTTCTGCCGGGGTGGCGGTATCAGTGTGGCTCGAGGTGGTGTCACGCCTAGCGGCCGCTGCTCCAATAAATTTTAATTTACACAGATTCGTCGCCATTTACTCAAATGTGTACCTTCACCCAGCTTTGAAGCTTGTTTCAGAGCAGATTAGTTAATGCTGCAGTGTGCAGCGCACTATTAGCTTAAAATAAAAAGTTCAATGGGAGCTCAAACAAACGTCTCACTCCATTACCAGCTCAACAACGCCCCCATCTTATTTTTCTTGAATGATAATTTTTTCCTGCTGATTCCTCGTCTCCTCTTTTGTCTCCTCAGGTTTGCTGTTGGTCAGACAGAATGTGGTTGGTTGTGCTCAGAGTTCTCCAGTGGGTTGGACAAAGATAAGGTCCAGAAGAAGAAGAAGAAGAAGAAGATGTTTAGTCAGAGAGGACAGGAGCAGGATGCGGTCACCTCAGGAGGCCTGTAGTTCTCAGACCTCCTTTTTCTCAGGACAACCACCAATCAGATTTCAGAAACATGACCTGGACACCTCATGGCTGTGCACCCCAGTGGACAAGTGAAGTACTGCACCATCAAAGTCACAGCTGTCAAACACGAGCGCCACATGAGGTTGATGGAAAAACGACATGTAGCCTGAGTGCAGTGAGCGAATGAGATGAATGAATTAATCTCCTTTAACTTAACTCAAATACAACAAATGCTTTGATCTTCTAATTCTGCATATTCAAAGGTCAAATAATGAGGATGAAGTGGTGAAAATCAGGTTACCCTTGATGCACATCAGTCCAAAACGCAACTTTGTTTTGCTCATGAAATACTTCACTGAAATCATGTGACTTCTGAACAAGAACCATGACAGGGATTCATCAGGGAGTGAGCCGGTCAGTGAGTGAGCCAATGAATGAGTGAGCCAGGTATAACTGTTGGGAATAAGGAACAAAAAATTGGCCTCTTTGCGGATGACATGGTGCTATCTTTAACAGAAGAAGACACTTCCTTCCTGTGAATGATGGAAATGATAGAAAAACTCAATTACTATGCAGAATATGAATTAAATCTTGCAAAAACCCAGATTCCCTCATTTAATCGCACCCCTCACTAGAAATCAAACATAAATACGGTGGAAATGGAATAGTTTTGACAGTGTTGAATGCTTGGTGTCCAAAGTAAAGGTCAAACAAGGTCAATGTCCATTGGATTCTATGACATGTGACATATGTTACCCTGTAACATGACAACTAAGCATGATACATGGTCCAAACTATTCCTTTTTAAAACCCCGTTAACTCTAATAATTTGCATACTTTTTTACCAAAACTGGAGCAACTTTAACTTTTGACCCCTGTACAAACTGAAACTGACCTTTGTCACCATTCTTGCTGCTTTTACCTCATAACTCCATAACATTCAGTCATAGATTTTCCAAACTATACCTTTTTGGAATCTTTATGATCAGGCAAATAATGTGTAGTTTTCTATATGATTAGAGCATCTTTTAATTTTGACCCCTATGTAATTCTTCAGTTGACCCCTACCTGGCTGCCTATTGAAAATTCAAGTGGCCAGTCAGTTTTTTCAAGAGTTCATGTCTATGGATTATTTGTGCTGAATTTGATGTTTGTATCATTTGCAGGATTTTGGTCTAAATATTCTTCTTATCTGCTGCACTAGTGATAGAAGTGATGGTTAAAGCTTACAATCAGAAATATCTAGGGTTATATCAAGAATTTACCACAGTATAATGGAATGTCAGAATAAAACATTATACATAAAACACAAGTGGGAAAAAGAGTTGAATAATCAGGATTTCTGAAGAGGAATGGTGTCACGTGTGTAATTCAACAGACATCCACAAATTCACTTACATGGAGACAATTTAATTGGAAAAATTAAACTTTTTTTTTTTTTTTTTATTACACCAAATTTAAAAAGCAAACAATTATTAAAACAACAAACATGCTGGAGGCAGTGTGGTCAAATAAATGCAAACCATACACGTCTTCTGGTGTTGCCCCAAAGTAGAACCATTTTGGGATAACGTGAACGCTGTGATAAATGATGTGCTTGGATACAGGATTACCAAGGAGTCCTCCACCCTGTCCTTGGGGAATATAGGTGAAGTTGTACTGAAAGAGGACAATTATCTGGTAAAAATTCTTCTCATGGCTGGAAGGAAGAATAAAACAAGAAATTGACATGCTTCAGACCCACCTAGACATAAAGAATGGTTAGAGTACACGAAATGTGTGTGATGGAAAGAAAGGAATGATTTATTGTTTAAGAATTAAAAAAAAGATTATTTTAATAGGAAATGGATGTTATATAAACAAAGACATTAACATTTAAATATTTTTTTTCCTCACTCTCTAAATGAAAATGTTAACTGAAACTTAACACCCACCCCCCCACCCCACCCGTTCTTTGTGAGCTGATCCCACACTGATTGATTGCTGTTCTGTGTTCATGCATACTTGTGAAAAATAAAAACTAAAGTTAAAAAAAAAGGAGAAATGGCACCCCCATGTGTCTCTCCACAGGTACTACGACCATCAGGCTGCAGAAGGATTAAGGTTATTTTTTTCTAAACCAAGAAAAATTAAACAAAAAACATTCAGGGACTCTCCAGCTTTATCTGATTGGATCCAGATCAGTGCAGACCGTCCGTGTCCGCACCCGGAGCCCCTTTCTTGGAGTTTGACTCGTGAGTCCTGAAGGCATGGAGATGAGCTTCCGGCTTCCTGAAGGTGTCCAGAGCCGGAGCAACCTGAGGACGGGGAGCAGGATAGAAAAGGACTTCAGGACCTGTGACATCATGCTGCCTCGAATCTGCTCCTAATCTTTCGGCTTCAAACGTATGAACCCTGACACGCATTGCACCTGAAGATCACAACAGGGAAACACGGATTGAAAATGATGTCACGGATGCTCAAACTCCGCCCACTATGCTGTCATGGCCCTGTGATGTGTTTTTGCTGTTGTTTGGGGGGGGACAGAGCGTCTGACTGGCTGTTTGGAGGCACCTGAGCTCATTACTGCTGCTCACCATGTTTAATATTTTCCTCTTAGTTCCAAATAAACATTCATGATTTTATGTCTTTAAGCTGGACATGATGTCTGAGACATGTTCATCATATGGAGAAAATGGCCCATTACTTCATGCACCAAGGGGTCATGATCCCACATCATCAGGTGGAAATGGGAGTCACTGATTTATATTTTCCACATTTCCATTCCGATGTTCTGATGCAGCACCCCTGTGGTTTTAGTGCTCCTGGACCTGACAGCTGCCTTCGATACAGTTGACCACTCAGTCCTCCTGTCCCTAAAGAACATGTTGGACTTGATGGCGTTGTTCTGAAGTGGTTCACATCATACCTTTCCAATCGGTGTTTTTCTGTAATAATTGGTGACCTGTCCTCTTCAAGTGCTTCTCATTTGTGGTGTTCTGCAAGGTTTAATCCTTGGCCCCACTCTCTTTTCCCTGTACATGTTGCCACTTGGATCAGTCATTGCAAACCACAATGTCGTTCCACTGTTATGGAGACAACATTAAAATCTACCGCCTGTTAAACTGATGCAGTCACTGGGGGCAGGGTGGCCAGATGTATCGCAGAAATAAAACAGTGGTTGTCATCAAATTTCCTGAACCTAAATGAGGACAAGACTGTACAGGGGTCAAAAGTTAAAGTTGCTCCAATTTTGGTAAAAAGTGATGCAAATTATTAGTTGTTAACAGAGTTTAACAGTTTGGACCATGTATCATGCTTAGTTATGTTACAGGGTAAAATGTCACATCTCATAGAATCCAATGGATGTTGACCTTGTTTGACCTTTACTTTATAGACCAAGCATTCAGCACAGTCAAAACTATTTCATTTATTAATCCTATTCGCTCAACCAATAATTTGCATCAGTTTTTTGACTAATTGACTAATCTTTACCAATATTTAACTTTTGACCCCTGTTCGAACTGAAACTGACCTTTGTCACCATTTTTGCTGTTTTTACCTCAACTCCTGAACATTCAGTCATAGATAGTCCAAACTATACCTTTTTGGAATCTTTGTGATCAGACAAAAAATGTGTAGTTTTCAATTTGACTGGAGCATTTTTAATTTTGACCCCTGTGTAATTCTTCAGTTGACCCCTACCTGGCTGCCTGTTGAACATTCAAGTGGCTAGTCTTTTTGTTGTTGTGTTTTTTTTTTTCCTTTTTTTCAAAAGAGTGATGTCTATGGAGTATTTGTGCCGACTTTGGTGCTTGTGTCACCATTTGCAGGATTGTTTATCTGCTGCACTATGAGTGTATTCTGTTTGGTGACCCCACAGATAATGAATGTTGGGATTGTTGGTTAAACCCACAGTCAGAAATCTTGGGGTGATGTTGGACAGTGGTTTAAACTTTGACAAAGAAAGTGAGTCTCTGGTCAAATCGAGTTTTTAATCAACTATGTCTTTTAGCGAAGGTGAAGCCTTTTTTAAATTGTGAAGATCTGGAAAAAGCCATTCATGCTTTTATCAGTTCTTGGCTGGACTACTGCAGTGGGCTTCATGTTGGAGTCTCCCAGTCTACCTTCAGTCGACTTCAACTGGTTCAAAATGCTGCAGCACGTCTGTTAACTAACACATGTAGACCCTACCACATCACTCCAGTCCTCTACGCTCTGCACTGGTAATTCTAGTTCTAGTTCGGGTTAGAATTGATTTTAAAATTCTCATGTTTGTTTTTAAAGCTCTGAGTGGTTTGGTCCCACCAGACGTAGCTGAGCTGCTGACACATCAGGACCAAACCAGACTTTTGAGATCTTATAACCAGGTGCGCTGGAGGTTCCGCGGGCCAGAAACTGCCACTGGGGAGACCGGGCTTCTGCACCACCACTGACCTGGATCTTATTAAATCTGAATTAAAAACCTTCCTTTTTAGAATGGCCTTTGCACAACCAGCAGCGCTCGGACGTTTTATTCAGTTTTTATCTGCAAATATTTTTGGCCGTATATTTTTGTTGATGTGTCTGTTTTAAATTTGCTTATTGTCTTATGGTTTAAGTTATTCTCTGTGTTTTTATCTGACTGTGAAGCGCTCCGGTCGCCCTCTGGGCCCTGCAAAGGGCTATAGAAACAAACTGATGTCAGCAGCGCGGTGGGCACTGTTCGGTCTGTGACACCGGTTCAAAATCACCGCTGCCAAGTCATGTGGAGTCGTACGGCGAAGGACAAGTTTGTGCCAAATCACCATCTGACTGAAGGAGAAGCTGAAGGGATGTTCTCAAAAATCCAGTGCTGAATTAACAGAAATATCTTAATTATCATTTATTGTGATATTTTCTGAGGTGAAATTTATCATCATAACAGGCGTGTTGTCACGTTTGTGATGTTTGAGCTCAGTGAGCAGGAACTGCACAAAGTTACACACAGTCCTCTGTCCTCATACCCCAGGCTCCATTTTGTGTGTGTGTGTGTATATATATATATATATATATATACATACCTTGTTGGCTTGTTTGTGCTCAGTATGTGTTTGTGGCAGGACCCTGGTCGCCCTCAGCAGGCTGGACCTGGTATCTGCAACAGCAGCTGCTTTCTTCTGCGCACACACACACACATTAGTTATTTAGAACCGTGGTTCTGGTTCTTCACATCCTCAGTTGTCAAACCTTTTAAATCGTGAACATGTGACTAAGAGCCATCTGACTCTGATTGGTCCTGCAGACGACTCGAGTAACGGATGTCATGTGACAGAATCCACCAATCACATGAGCCGGATGTGTTTGGCCGCTCACCCTGCCCTGGAGTCTCTGGTTGCAGGTTTGATCCCTGCTCAGCTGCTTGTCCAGCCATTGGCGAGCGTACTGATGAGACAGCACGTCTGTCAGTGGAGATGGTGGCCTGTGAGGGACAAACCGTGAGTGAGGTGAACCTGGAGACCCGTCTGTGTGCGGTGGCGGTTTCAGACCTGTTCTTGAGTCCAAACGTGACATCTGGTTCCGCCGGCTGCTGCGTCGCCCTGACAAATTGTTTACAGGCAGACTTCTTGCTGGCTCCGCCCCTCTGTGCATGATACTCCCTCATTTCTTTGGCTGTGACCATGCCGGACTTCACCGCAGCACGGTTCAGAGCCACAAAGTCCACAGCAGCCGGAGAGTCTCTCTCTGAGGTCACGACCCTCCAGCTGGATAGAGCTGCACAGGTCACCAGTTAGCATGTAGCATTCTGTTAGCACTCATTAACTATAACTCTCATCAGGCCACAGTACTCCAGTGTTACCATGGACTGTCAGTCCAGGACAAAGTCTGCATTACATTTTCTATAGAGACCCAGAAAAGTAGCTATGAAGCCAGTGTCTAGGCTATGTTGTGGGCGGCGCCACATTCACAGCGGCTAAATCAGGAATTCATTAATGCATAAAGGGGCGGAGCGTGGGCGGCTCTACGTGTGATGAAACTGAGTATGAGCCTAATGGTGCGTTTACACATAGTCAGGACGCGTTACGAATGTCATATTTGTGTCATTCCTGACATTCTTAACATGACAATGCATCTGAACAGGTTTCTTAACAGTGCGTGTTGGTGTGGACCATGGACCATTTTTTTTGGCTGTCAAAAAAATCTTCCATGAAAGTCACGCACCACCCTCATTTGGCCTCATGTCGTGGCGTTTGCAGCTGAGCATGTTGATCCGTCTTGATTTGTGGTGATCCTTAATGGAGCGTGACAGCGTTTGTAATGGTTCCTGTCATGGTTCTTGGAGTCCAAACTGTCACACGTCATTAAGAATTGTCATGAAAACTGTCAAGTTTTGACACAAATTGTAACACGGTGCACATTCCACTGCGCGCCAATACGAATCACTTCACCCTGCTTCACCACATTCAGTTTCATTGCTGCAGTTTGCCGAAGGAGGATAGTGACACCAAGTTGGCTAAGTCTCGTTCCAGTGCTCCTCAGCACGCTCTTGGGGGTGTTCCACCCGCTGCTGTCCCTGATGTTTGGGAAAACGAGTCTGAGCCAGAGGAGAGCCGCCTGCAGCCAGACATCTGGCTCTCTCCCGCTCCGCCGCCTCCTCTCTGCACCACTCAGCAGTTGATGGTAGCATGAATATTGGGGGAGTTATGGAGACAATTTGCCTGATTCACAATGTGACAGAATGTAACTGTGTACTGTTACATGCAAGAGTGTGCAACAGCACAGGACATTATTCTTGACCGTGCGTTATGGTTCCTGGTAACTCACGAGCGATACGTGCCAGTAATCGTAACGTATCGTAACAGCCAAGAATGTGTGGGTGATTCTTTAACTAGGGGCACTATTGGCCTTGTAAATGTAATTTCCACCACACCATTGCCTTACAATATAAAGCGCCTTGGGGCAACTGTTTGTTGTGATTTAGCGCTATATACATGTGCTCTGATGTCACTGTTTATCTGCATAGAAACTACCCAAACAATCTTTCATACAAACTGTTTAAAGGGACATTACAGTGTTGTGGTGGAAATTACAGCAATAGTGTGGGACAACTACATTTTGTTTAAAAAAAATCACAACAGTTGTATGACATTAAATACCCCAATTATGTTTTGATTATTTTACTGATATTTTATTGAGATATTTTAAAACATTAGAAAAAACGTTTTTTTACCATTCATTTTTATCATTGAAGATCAAAAGTCTGGGTGTGGGACAAGCACAAAATGGCAATATTTGCATATAATGATGCTGAAAAAAGGTGAAAAAGTCATCATAGACTACTAGAACAAATTTCTTAAAAGACTTTCATTGTAAAGATAACTATAAAAGTGTGAAATTTCCCCTTTTTTCTGTTTTTCATACAATATGATCAAAGGACATAATAAGTGCCCGTAGTCTAAGAATCACCCGTGTACTTTGTGGCATTCGTGACATGTTGTCGTTATGTGTAAATGCAGCATAACATGGGTTCTGGTTCTTATTAAATCATATTTTGGGGGGCTATGCAGAGGTTCTTCTCACAGTTTACTTTTTTGTGGACATTAAAAGTTATTTTCTCAGTAATCATACATTAAGTGAAGCTAACAGATTAAGCTACCGACGGCTGCTAAAAGTGCTAACAGCGTTAGTGTACAACATTACATATGACGAGGGTTTGACTCGGTGAATATTACAGCAGAGACGTCTGAGATGATCAGTGAGGATGTTTGTCCACAAGACAGATTATTCCAGCTTTTTGTATTAAAATGCTACACACAGACAGACATCGTCTCCGCTACCAGCCGCATCAAGCAGACAACAAGCCAAAGACACTCAGCTGCTGTCACTCAAAGTGACCACACCCCCAAATTTACAGAACTTTGTCTTAAAAGGACTTAAGAATAATAATTTTCTTTATTATACATTCATACAACAAAATGTGTCCTCTGCATTAAACCATCCCAATTACAGTTAGACACAATCCAACCACTAGGGGCAGTGGACAGCCAGACTCCCACTCCAGATGTAGAGACACTGCCTTGCTCAGTGCAGACCCCAAATAAGCATGTTTTTGATTGTGGGAGTAAACCCACACAGAAAGACCAGAAGCAGCCCCACAATGATCTTGCTGTGAGGCACCGGTGCTAACCATGAAAACTAACTAAAGCGTTAGAGGAAAACTCACCACCTTTCAGTTGTCCTGAAGGAGGAAACTATAAAGACCAAACCTTTTTTTTGTTTGGTCCCAGGCTGTAAACACATTTATTTCTGCCCTAACATTGGACATTTAACATGGACTTCTTATGGGAATGTGCTTTTGTTTTTTCATTTATCTTTGATGTCTTTTTAGTAGAATGCAATGGGCCCCAAACCTGGGGTCTAAAGTTGCACCCTAGGCTCTATAGTTATCCTAACCAGATCTGGCATTGTATCCGAGGGCTCTCTTCAAGATGGTGATCGTTCCCTTAATCGCAGACAACTGCACCTCATGTGCACTTGGGTGACCGGGGATTGTCTCAAGGTATTTCTTCAGGTTCTTCTTCATCAGGCCTGTTGCTCCCACCACAACTGGGATGATATCGATGTCTTTCAATGACCATGTTGTTCGTAGGTCATTTTTCAGGTCTTGGTATTTCAAGATCTTTCCCTTTTCAGCTCGATTCAGGCCGTAGTCATTGGGGACTGTCACATCGATGATTTTGGCTGTTTTCTCTTGCTTGTTCCAGATGACAATATCAGGTTTGATTGCACCTCCTTCAATGTGTCTTCCTGCTGGGATCTTTGTCATAGGAGACCGTTACTTTTCCGTTGGATGAGACTGGTGTTGGCTCGTGCTCCCAGACATGTTCTTTGACTTCCATCTCCAGTTCCTTGCAGACCTTCCAGTGGAGATATTGACAGATCTTGTTGTGTCTGGATGTATAATGTCCGTCTGCCATGAGGATCTGTCATGCTGAAGTTAGATGGTTTCTGTATGTGATTTTGTGGAGGGTGAGCATTTTCCTGGTTTTTGTGTCCAATTTATTAAGCTCACATTGTGGCCAGTTCACTATGCCAAACCCATAGGTCACCACTGGTATTGCAAACTGGTTTATGGCTGTGATCTTGTTTTTTGGTGTCAGCTGTGTTTTGCAGATCTTTTTTAAGCAGTTTAGGTATTCTTTTGTTGTTTTTGTTCTCATTTTCTTGTGCTCAGTTGTATTACTTTGTTCAATTCCCAAGTATTTGTATGTGGAGTCTGCAGCCAGGTCTGCAATGTAGCTCCCTTCATCCATTTTGTATGTTTTCGGTTTTTGTCTTTTTTCCTTTTGTCATTGTGCTTTTTGTCAGCATTTGTTTTTTACAATAAGGCATCTTCTGACCACACCATGAAAAACTATAGCAAAGACAAACAAAAATATACATATTTGGTCAAACTTGTACATAAACTTAAATAAAACATCCACATTCAACAACAATAATCTCACGTACTGTGTGCACCCTCTACACCAACATGTAGGAGTGCTACAATTCTTTTCTTAAGTCAAAGTCTTTGCTCCTCGTGTCTTTGTCCACCGTCTCCAGAAGCGCCTCCTCGTTCTTGCAAATTTAGACACGTGACTATTTCCTGCCAATACCCAATTAAACCACTAGCGGTCTGTAGCACAACACAGCTAATCCAATATTATGTGGATACAAAAATAAATAAAACCATTAAAAAAATAATAATGAAACATTTAGCTGCGACAGCTACACCCCTCAGGGAAATTGAGGCTCCAGCAGCACACAGAGTAAGAAGCACACAGAGCATCAAAAGTGAAAGTAAAGAAACAATTTGCAAATATAAATACCAGACATACTGCTCGCTACTTAGTTTACTGGCTCCTACTGTTGCTCTCCTTCCCGTCCTCTGTCTTCCTGTTCCTCCTCCTCCCCCTCAGTGAGGAGTTGTACAGTCTGATGGTCTGAGGGACAAAGGAGTTTTTCAGTCTGTTGGTCCTGCACTTGGGAAGGAGCAGTCTGTGGCTGAAGAGGCTCCTCTGGTTGCTGATGACGGTGTGCAGAGGCTGACTGGCCTTGTCCATAATGTCCAGAAGTTTGTCCAGTGTTCTCTTCTCTGCCACCATCACCAGAGAGTCCAGCTTCATGCCAACCACAGAGCCAGCCCGCCTGATCAGTTTGTCCAGCCTGAATGTGTCCTCCTTGGATGTGTTGCCCCCAGCAGACTATGGTGTAAAAGAGGACGCTGGCTACTACGGACTGGTAGAACATCCACAGGAGTTTCCTGCAGATGTTAAACGACCACAGCCTCCACAGACTGTGTGTGTGTGTGTGTGTGTGTGTGTGTGTGTGTGTGTGTGTGTGTGTGTGTGTGTGTGTGTGTGTGTGTGTGTGTGTGTGTGTGTGTGTGTGTGTGTGTGTGTGTGTGTGTGTGTGTGTCAGTCAGAATGACTGACAGTGCTCACTGTTGCCTGAAGGCATTTGTGTGTGTGTGTGTGTTTTCATGAAGACTGTGACATAACCAGTTCTGTGTGTTTGGTCATCAGTGACATCACAGTGGTCCTCTGCTCTCGCCTCTTCATCAAATCTCTGGATCACTCACTGCTCAGGGAACACACACCACAGATTTACTACAACCCCAATTCCAATGAAGTTGGGACGTTGTGTAAAATGTAAATAAAACAGAATCCAATGATTTTCAAATCCTCTTCAACCTATATTCAGTTGAATACACCACAAAGACAAGATATTTAATGTTCAATCTGATAAACTTGTGTGTGACTGTCTGTGTGTTTGTGTCTCCGTGTGTGTCTGTCTCTGTGTGTGTGTCTGCCTGCCTGTGTGGTTGTGTGTCTCTGTGTGTGTTTGTGAAAATTTAAACAGCATGTGCACTGCAGAAGCAGCTTTTACAGCCAACACTATTTTGAACACAAGATGGCACCATGAGTCACATGACCGATTTTTTTTTCCGGACTCATGTCACCGCTCTTTCTATCTCGGCACACTACGCTCCAGGTAATGTGACAAAATACCTGTGTATCAGGCCGCCATGTTACCACTCCCTTTGCACCAACTCTATCCATTCATCCATTTTCTATTCCCACTTACTCCAATTAAGAGTCATGGGGGGTGGAGCCTATTCCAGCAATCAGGACGTGAGGCGCCAGGACGCCTGTTTGTCACGAGATCACAGATAGACACACACACACACAGACAGACAGATACACACAGAGACAGACAGACACACTCAGAGATGTCTCGTTTTCTCTGTGTGTAAGAACCAGGCGGTGAACTTTGATGTTCTCAGATGAAGCCCAACCGGGATACAAAGTTGCAGTTCCTTGACTGAACACTTGAGGCTTCAAAAGCAAGGAGTCCATATGTAAATGTCCAACTTTCAAGTGGAAATAAACATGTTAACACTCTCTGGTATTAAAAATCAGTTGTGGTCTCTATAGTTTCCTCTATGATAACTGGACGGGGATGAAGTTTTTCTAACATCTTACTTTAAGACATAAAGTTCTGTATAACTGTGGGTGTGGTCATGTTGACTCTTGTAGCGTCTTTCAATCATTGTCCGCTTGATGCATCTGCTAGCTGTTGTTGCGAACAATTATCTGTTTTGTGGACAAATGTCCTCGTGGATCATGTAAGACGTCTCTGCTGTAACAATGAGGTTGAGTCAAACTCTCATTTAATGTTGTACGCTAACGGTGTTAGCACTTAGCAGCTAACCTGTTAGCTCCACTTAATCTAAGGGTACTGAGAAAATAAGCAGCTCATAACTTTGAATGTCCATGACAAAGTAAAGCTTTAGAACACCGCACAGATAAATATAAACACCGGAATCCGGGTTAGCATGGAGTGGAGCCAGCCACACGCCGCCCCGTTATACATTAATGAGTTCACTGTACTGCTGCTCTGAACAAGTCTCTGTGTTTGAAACCTCTAGGACAGGTCAGGCGGTCTTTGTCCAGGACTGAGACAGTCTACCGTAATAACAGAACTTGATGCTTTGTCAGCATTGTGTTCTATACATTCATACCAATAAAGTTTTAGAAATTGAAAATTGTAGGGAAAAAAAATCTGAGGTACAGACAAATTAAGACAATTCTGTTGGTGTGTGTATCTGTCTGTCTGTGTCCTACCTTCGGCCACACCTCCATCTCCAGGTGAACTGCTGCTGATTCCATTGGTGAAATGTGGACCAGGAAGAGAAAAACCTCTGGACAGACTCTGACCCACATCCACCTGCAGAGGAACCACATCATCACATCATCTGTAAGAGTGTGCACGTGATGGAACATCAGGTCTGGTAACAGGAATGGAGGCACCTGATGTTCCCTCACAGTGTCAGTGATCCTCCTCATCTGAGTCTCACTAAGTAACCGTTCATTGGACACTAAGTCATTCCAGCAGGACCCAAAGATCCTCCACAGAGACCTGGAACCACAGACATCCAGTCCTCACCTTAATATGTGCGATAAGTTGGATGACTGTGAGGTGCTGCACCAGAGCCACATAGGTTCCGAAACTGGGACACGGCCCCACAGCCACAGAGCAGCCTGTCCTGTGGGACGAGACCTGGGATTGGACAGGCTGATATGGCATGCTGAAGAACTAATCACGGACTTGCCTGTCCCAGCCAACGACATCGGTAACACTCAATATACAGTCCATCCAGAAAGTGTTCACAGGACTTCACTTTTTACAAATTTTGTTAAGTTACAGCCTGAAACACATCGGGAACAACATTCCACTTAATCTAGACAAACACCAGTTTGCCTACAGGAGGAATCACTCCACAGAGGATGCCATCTCCATTGCACTCCACACGGGCCTGTCAAACCTGGAGCAACCTGGCACATATGTCAGGATGCTATTCATTGACTATAGCTCTGCGTTTAACACAGTAATCCCTCATAAACTGGTAGCTAAACTCTGCAATCTAGGATTGACCCCCCTCATTGTGTTCATGGATCACAGACTTTCTTACCAACAGACCACAAGTGGTGAGAATAGGGGACCACACATCATCCACAATCATTTTAAACACTGGTACCCCACAAGGCTGTGTGCTCAGTCCAGTACTCTTCTCACTCTTTACACACGATTGCATCCCCAACTATGCCTCCAACACCTTTGTAAAATATGCTGATGACACTGTAGTGATAGGCTGCATAACCAACAACGATGAGACCCACTACAGAGAGGAGATTCACCATCTGTGGTGGTGGTGCTCAGACAACAACCTAGTTCTGAATGCCACCAAAACTAAAGAGATCATCGTGGACTACAGGACAACTAAGAGAACTGCACATACACCCCTACTCATACATGGTGTTGAAGTGGAGCGTGTGAACAACATCAAGTACCTCGGACTCTACATCACAGCTGATCTCACCCGGACTCTCAACACCTCATACCTCATTAAGAAGGCCCATCAAAGACTTTTCTTTTTGAGGAAACTCAAGCAGACTGGACTCCCCCCACAACTACTTGTGAACTTTTATAAGAGCACAATCAAAAGTATCCTTTATCTCTGCATGACTGTATGGTATTCCAGCTGTACAGTGCAAGACAGAAAGGACCTGACCCAGGTGGTGAGAACAGCGCAGAGGATCATTGGAAGTCCACTCCCAGATCTGGACTCAGTGTATGCTGACCGCCTACGCAAGAAAGCCAACAGCATTATCAAAGATCCCACCCACCCAGGACATGATCTTTTTGTTCCTCTTCCTTCTGGACGGAGATACCGAACAATAAAATCTCGGACTAGGAGGCTGGGGAACAGTTTCTTTCCCAGAGCTGCATCATCCATCACTCCCTCTGTATTACATAAAACTTAAAATAAATACTGTCATATGTTGTCTTCCTTTGTTAAAGAGGTACCAATCGGAATTTCGTTGCATCATATATAAGGACAATAAAAGCTCAATTCAATTCAATTTAATTCAACAACTTATTCATTTATACCTTGCACTAACTCCATATTTTGCACTATTTTCTCTCTGCCATTTTGCACCACCTGTACGTTGTTATTATTATTATTTTGTATTTTTATTCTTATTTTTCTATTTTATTATACCAAAGTGCTGTATGTTGTCTTCTGTTGTAATATGTTATTGTATGCTGTTGTATGATTTCCTCTGTTGTCTTTTGTTGTCATATGTTGTGTTCTTTTGTTAAGAGGTACCACACAGAATTTTGTATCATATACAATGACAATAAAGCACAATTCTATTCCAAAATGGATGAAATTCATTTTTCCCCCTCAAATTCCTACACATAACACCCCATAATGACATGGATTTTTTTTTTTTTTTTTTTGCAAATTTATTAAAAATGTGTGTGTCCGTCACAGGACAGGGTCACCACAGCGGATACAGCCAGATCTGCATTGGTAATTGGCACAAGTTTTACGCCGGATGCCCTTCCTGACACAACTCCAGTTTCTCCAGGTATTAAAGGCACTGCACTGCAGTGGTTTGAATCATATTTATCTAATAGATTACAATTTGTTCATGTAAACGGGGAATCTTCTTCACAGACTAAGGTTAATTATGGAGTTCCACAAGGTTCTGTGCTAGGACCAATTTTATTCACTTTATACATGCTTCCCTTAGGCAGTATTATTAGACAGCATTGCTTAAATTTTCATTGTTACGCAGATGATACCCAGCTTTATCTATCCATGAAGCCAGAGGACACACACCAATTAGCTAAACTGCAGGATTGTCTTACAGACATAAAGACATGGATGACCTCTAATTTCCTGCTTTTAAACTCAGATAAAACCGAAGTTATTGTACTTGGCCCCACAAATCTTAGAAACATGGTGTCTAACCAGATCCTTACTCTGGATGGCATTACCCTGACCTCTAGTAATACTGTGAGAAATCTTGGAGTCATTTTTGATCAGGATATGTCATTCAATGCGCATATTAAACAAATATGTAGGACTGCTTTTTTGCATTTGCGCAATACCTCTAAAATTAGAAAGGTCTTGTCTCAGAGCGATGCTGAAAAACTAATTCATGCATTTATTTCCTCTAGGCTGGACTATTGTAATTCATTATTATCACGTTGTCCTAAAAGTTCCCTGAAAAGCCTTCAGTTAATTCAAAATGCTGCAGCTAGAGTACTGACGGGGACTAGAAGGAGAGAGCATATCTCACCCATATTGGCCTCTCTTCATTGGCTTCCTGTTAATTCTAGAATAGAATTTAAAATTCTTCTTCTTACTTATAAGGTTTTGAATAATCAGGTCACATCTTATCTTAGGGACCTCATAGTACCATATCACCCCAATAGAGCGCTTTGCTCTCAGACTGCAGGCTTACTTGTAGTTCCTAGGGTTTGTAAGAGTAGAATGGGAGGCAGAGCCTTCAGCTTTCAGGCTCCTCTCCTGTGGAACCAGCTCCCAATTCAGATCGGGGAGACAGACACCCTCTCTACTTTTAAGATTAGGCTTAAAACTTTCCTTTTTGCTAAAGCTTATAGTTAGGGCTGGATCGGGTGACCCTGAACCATCCCTTAGTTATGCTGCTATAGACATAGACTGCTGGGGGGTTCCCATGATGCACTGAGTGTTTCTTTCTCTTTTTGCTCTGTATGCACCACTCTGCATTTAATCATTAGTGATTGATCTCTGCTCTCTTCCACAGCATGTCTTTTTCCTGGTTCTCTCCCTCAGCCCCAACCAGTCCCAGCAGAAGACTGCCCCTCCCTGAGCCTGGTTCTGCTGGAGGTTTCTTCCTGTTAAAAGGGAGTTTTTCCCTCCCACTGTTGCCAAGTGCTTGCTCACAGGGGGTCGTTTTGACCGTTGGGGTTTTACATAATTACTGTATGGCCTTGCCTTACAATATAAAGTGCCTTAGGGCAGCTGTTTGTTGTGATTTGGTGCTATATAAATAAAGTTGATTTGATTTGATTCACCCTGAGAAACACACACACAGCCGCTGGTGTTCCAAAGAGGTCTCCCATCCAAGTACTGCACTGCTTAGCTTCTGAGATCTGATGGGATCAGGCTGACACAGAGCAGACCAGCTGCTGCAAATTTATTAAAAATAAACTAAAATTACGTGTCCATAAGTATTCACAGCCTTTGCGCAATACTTTGTTGATGCACCTTTCGCAGCAATTCCAGCCTCAAGTCTTCTTGAATATGATGCCACAAGCTTGGTGCACCTATCTTTGGACAGTTTGGTCCATTCCTCTTTGCAGCACCTCTCAAGCTCCATCAGGTTGGATGGGGAGCGTCGGTGCACAGACATTTTCAGATCTCTCCAGAGATGCTCAGTCGGATTCAGATCTGGGCTGCAGAACTGAAAATTCTGTTTGTTAAGTTGTGATTCAGCAACAATTGTGTGATATAACAGGACTTCATTCACACTGCCATCCAGTAGATGGGTCAAAATGCATAGAACACTGTCATGGAAACTGGTGTAAAGCATCATGCCTGTGAACCAAATCTGAGGATTTAGAAATCATGTGGTATTTTATTCAAAACTGAATTTATTCAGTACTATACAAAAACAGATTTAATTAACATGGACCATGTGGAATTAATTCATACGGACTGTGTCCCCGTCTGAATTGTGTGATATTGCGCCTTCATGTCTACAATTTGGACGCTGGAATATGTCAGATTTGTTTAAACTTTCAACACTAAAATAAGATAAATTAATTTTGTAGCCAATGACAGATTTACATTCAGAACTATCCATCCATCCATCCATCCATCCATTTTCTTCCGCTTTATCCGGAGTCGGGTCGCGGGGGCAGCAGCTCAAGCAAAGCCGCCCAGACCTCCAGATCCACACACACCTCCCCCAGCTCCTCCGGAGGAACCCCAAGGCGTTCCCAAGCCAGTCGAGAGATGTAGTCCCTCGAGCATGTCCTGGGTCTTTCCCGGGGCCTCCTCCCAATGGGACGTGCCCGGAACACCTCTCCAGCGAGGCGTCCAGGGGGCATCCGGAAAAGATGCACGAGCCACCTCAACTGACTCTTTTCGACGTGGAGGAGCAGCGGCTCTACTCCGAGCTCCTCCCGAGTGACCGAGCTCCTCACCCTATCTCTAAGGGAGCGCCCAGCCACCCTGCGGAGGAAACTCATCTCGGCCGCTTGTACTCGCGATCTCGTTCTTTCGGTCATGAGCCAAATCTCATGACCATAGGTGAGGATCGGAACGTAGATCGATTGGTAATCGAGAGCTTTCCGCCCCTACTCAGCTCTCTCTTCACCACGACGGTCCGATACAGCAACTGCATCACTGCAGATGCTGCACCGATCCGTCTATCGATCTCACGCTCCATCCGTCCCTCACTTGTGAACAAGACCCCGAGATACTTAAACTCCTCCACTTGAAGCAAGGAGACTCCACCGACCTGAAGAGGGCAAAGCACCTTTTTCTGGTCGAGAACCATGGCCTCGGATTTGGAGGTGCTGATTTTCATCCCAGATGCTTCACACTCGGCTGCAAACCGCCCCAGTGCATGCTGATGGTCCTGATTTGACGAAGCCAACAGAACCACATCATCCGCAAACAGCAGAGACGAGATTCTGTGGTTCCCAAACCAGACCCCCTCTACACTCTGGCTGCGCCTAGAAATTCTGTCCATAAAAATAATGAACAGAACCGGTGACAAAGGGCAGCCCTGGCGGAGGCCAACGTGCACTGGAAACAGGTTTGACTTACTACTGGCAATGCGAACCAAGCTCCTGCTGCAGTCGTACAGGGACCAGATAGCCCTTAGCAAAGGACCCCGGACCCCGACTCCCGGAGCACTCCCCACAGAGTGCCCCGAGGGACACGGTCAAACGCCTTCTCCAGATCCACAAAACACATGTGGACTGGTTGGGCGAACTCCCATGAACCCTTGAGCACCCGATGGAGCGTGTAGAGCTGGTCCAGTGTGCCACGACCAGGACGAAAACCACACTGCTCCTCCTGAATCTGAGGTTCGACCATCGGTCGAATTCTCCTCTCCAGTACTCTGGAATAGACCTTACCGAGGAGGCTGAGGAGTGTGATCCCCCTATAGTTGGAACAGACCCCCCGGTCCCCCTTCTTAAACAGAGGGACCACCACCCCGGCCTGCCAATCCAGAGGCACTGTCCCCGATCGCCATGCGATGCTGCAGAGGCGTGTCAGCCAAGACAGTCCCACAACATCCAGAGACTTAAGGTACTCAGGACGGATTTCATCCACCCCAGGAGCCTTGCCACCGAGGAGCTTTCTAACCACCTCGGTCACTTCGTCCTGGGTAATGGATGAGTCCGCCTCTGAGTCCCCAGTCTCTGCTTCCTCTTCGGAAAACGTGATGATGGGATTGAAGAGATCCTCGAAGTACTCCTTCCACCGTCCGACAACATCCCCAGTCAGGGTCAACAGCTCCCCACCCGCACCGTAAACAGTGCTGGTGGAGAGCTGCTTCCGCCTCCTGAGGTGTCGGACAGTTTGCCAATGCACATGAAACATTTCACATCCGGGCACTTTGTCAGTATTTTGCCCGGTTAGGAGGCGTCATGTCGCTGTCCATGAAGGGACACTCGTGTTAAGTCGGCAGCATCGGGCGTGCGCTGTCTAGTACTCAGATACGGCTCTGTGGCTGTAACACAACAAAATGTGGAAGAAGTGAAGCGCTCTGAAACCTGATCTGAAGCCTTGGACTCTGTTCTGAGCTGGACCTTTGCAATCATCTGACTTTGTTTTCTTCATTTTTTTGTTAAAACTTTGTAGCTGTTGGTTCAGCAGTGGGGTGTCCCTCTGAATCTGGTCTGTTTGAGGTTTCTTCATCAAAACCACCAGAGAGACTTTTTTCCTGACCGCTGTCCCCTGTGTGGTTGGTGTGGTCAGATCTGACCCGGGTCAAGTGTCTTCAGACAGGTCTGTGGTGATTAGGCACTTTATAAATCAATAAACTGAACTCAGGTGCAGCAGGACACGGGAAGCTTTCAGGAGACCAAAGACCAGTCTCTCAACCGAACACCCCAACACGGGACCGAAGCTGCCCTGTGAGCATGAGACATAGGACATAGACATAGGACACAAAACCCCAACACCGGTGAGAACCAAGAACTTCACAGAGAGCAGCCCAAGAGCTGGCACCACCCCCAGACGCCACTGGGCCCTGGCTAAGTCCAGGTAGTCACCACTGTCCATGAAGTCAAGGTCAGACAATGTTCTGTTTTTGGAACCCTCTTACTCTCCTCCTCTCCTGTGGAACCAGCTCCCAATTCAGATCAGGGAGACAGACACCCTGGGCAGAAAATGCAGACTCCACACAGGCAGGACCATAAGGGATCCAAATGGGTCCTCCGTCACCGCGCTCCGTCTCATTCACAGTAGTGTCTTGTCCCCGGGTCTGTGGTTTTACCTGGATGATCCTCGGATTGGTCCTCATGGAGTCTCTAACCACTCCCACCCGCGGCAAGGACATGTCAGGAAGAGACAGAATCCAGAACTGTTGGAAAACAGGAGAAGAGTGGAGGTCAAAGGTTACTGTGTCCTCACTGACCTCCGGATGCTGTCAGAACCAAAATGAGTCTGGATCCAAAGTCAGAGGACAACCAGAACCATTTAAAAGGTCCAGCTGTGACTCTGGCTCTGGTTCTGGTTCTGAGGACACCTGAAAAGTGACCTGAACATAAACCAGCGGATCAGAACACCTCTGGGTCTTTTGGACCCTTTAAAACGGGACGCAGAAAAGGTTTAACCTACAAACTTTATCAGTTTAAACTACAAGCTCAAACTATATTCAGATAAAAGCACATTAAAACGTAAAAAAATAAAATAAAAAACCTCAACTTCGAACGTTTTTAATTTTTTTTTTTTTACCTTAAACTGTCCTTTGCAGCGTCCGCCGTTACCATGACGACGGGACCAGCTAGCGGTGACGTCACTAAGAGAAACGGGTCAAACAGCAAATTCTTCTCCAGTGATCGATTATTGATTAGTAATAACTGATTGCAACAGTGGAAGTTACAGAGAGACTGAGAGAGAGAAAGAGCGGTCGGTTTCGTGCCAAAGTAGTTCTCCCACCTACAGTTTGTGTCTCGTGGCGCGGGAGCGCGCACTCAGTCGGTGCGGCGCGCACAAACGATTTCCCGAACTTGGCACGACACTGTCGGGAGAGAAAGAGCGGCCGTCAAGACTTTTGACATAAAAAAATGAATATCTATACAAAAATTAATATTTTGACATAAAAAAAATCTTCACTCATCTTCAACCGCTTTTCCGGGTTCGGATCATGGGGGCAACAGCTCCAGCAGGGGACCCCAGACTTCCCTTTCCTGGGCCCCATTGACCACCTCAGACTGTGGGATCCCGAGGTGTTCCCAGGCCAGTATGGAGATATAATCTTTCCACCTAGTCCTGGGTCTTCCCCAGGGTCTCCTCTCAGATGGACGTGCCTGGAACACCTCCCTTCCTTACCAAATGCCCGAACCACCTCAGCTGGCTCCTTTCAACATGAAGTAGCAGCGACTCTACTCCGAGCTCTACATGGATGACCGAACTTCTCACCTTATCTCTAAGGGAGACACCAGCCACCCTCCTGAGGAAGCCCATTTCTGCCTCTTGTACCTGCGATCTAGTTCTTTCGGCCATGACCCAACCCTCATGACCACAGGTGAGAGTAGGAACGAAGACTGACCAGTAGATCGAGAGCTTCACCTTTTGGCTTGGCTCCCATTTGGTCACAACAGTACAGTAGAGTGAATGTAACACTGCCCCTGCTGCGCCAATTCTCCGGCCAATCTCACGCTCCATCGTCCCCTCACTCATGAACAAGACCAGGAGGTATTTGAACTCCTCCACTTGGGGCAATGCCGTATTCCCTAACCGGAATAGGCAATCCATCGGTTTCCTGCTGAGAACCATGGCGTCAGATTTAGAGGTGCTGATCCTCATCCCAGCCGCTTCACACTCGGCTGCGAACTGATCCAGTGAATGTTGGAGGTCACAGGCTGATGAACAACAGGACCACATCATCTGCAAAAAGCAGTGATGAGACCCTGAGCCCACCAAACCGGAAACCCTCCTCCCCCAACTACGCCTTTTTGCATAAGAAATAACATCTGTACAAACAATTTTTACATAAAAAATCTTATTACATAGAAAGATCTTTTAAAATAAAACTTGTTTTTAAACGAATATTTTGTCATTAAAAATTAATGTCTATATATTGCAAAAAATGGATGTCTAGCAACTTCCTACTTTTAAACTCTGATAAGACTGAAATGATGGTTCTTGGTCCAGTGAGACATCGACATCAACTTGACCAGTTAACACTCAGCCTAGGCTCATCACACTGACAAAGTGAGGAACCTTGGGGGAATTTTTGATCCTTCGTTGTCCTTTGACCTCCACATTAGAGATATTACGAGGACTGCTTTCTTCCACCAGTGAAATATAGCTAAGGTTTGTCCCATCCTGTCTATGACTGATGCTGAGACCCTGATTCATGTGTTTGTCTCTTCTAGATTGGACTACTGCAATGTTCTATTTTCTGGTTTACCACAGTCCAGCATTAGGGCTCTCCAATAGTTTCAAAATGCTGCAGCCAGACTTGTGACGCGAAGCAGAAAGTTTGACCACATTACACCCATTTTGGCGTCTCTTCACTGGCTTCCTGTCCCAGTGAGATCAGATTTTAAGGTTCTGCTACTAACCCTATAAAATTATTCATGGACTGGCACCTCCCTACCTAGCTGACCTAATTAAACCTTACGTACCGGCCCGGGCTCTGTGTTCTCAGGGTGGAGGACTACTTTGTGTCCCTAAGGTGAATAAAAAGTCTGCGGGTCACAGAGCTTTCTCTTATCGTGCCCCTGTTCTGTGGAATGATCTCCTTGCATCAATAAAACAGTCAGACTCTGTGGAGACTTTCATGTCCAGACTTAAGACGCACTTATTTTCCCTTTCGTATGGCAGCATACTGGCATAGTGTGTTTCTATGGTTTTTACTCTTTTCATTTATTTTATTAGTAAACGGAGCGTGGCCGCGGCCTCAACTTTACCTAAATTCTGGGTCTTTTAGTGAAGTTTAGGGCTAGTGGCCGGCGATCACCTTAGTATTTCTTCTGTTTTTCTTGTTGTTTAATGCTGACAAATTATACAGTATTTCTTGTCTTTCTGATGCCTGATTCAGTTTTTTTTTCTCTCTCTGTTTGAGGTGCAGCTCCATCCAGAGATGGGTGTGGTATCTCTTTCTGAAACCCTCCTGTCCTGTGCACTGGCAAAATTTCCTGTATATTTGTTTTGTGAGTTGTTCTATAATTTATGTCTGTATTATGGCCCAAGCAGAGGGTCACCCCTTTGAGTCTGGTCTGCTTCAGGTTTCTTCCTCAAATCATCAGAGGAAGTTTTTTCTTACCATTGTCGTCTGTGTTCTTGCTCTGGGGGTTGGTAAGGTTAAACCTTACTTGTGTAAAGCGCCTTGAGGCAACTTTATTGTGATTTGGCGCTACATAAATGAAATTAATTAATTCATTCATTTCATACAACAATGGATTTTATTGTTGTTACTTTCATCAAAGTCTGAAGTTTTGCAAAATAAAACATTCTGAAATGATTGTTGTTAAGTACAAGTTTGATCAAAGTTAATTCATTTTATAATTAAATACTGGAGTCTGAGAAAAGCTGCAGGTCCCTGACCGTTTTTTGTTGGACCACTTCACAAAGAGGCCAAATATTGTAAATTGGCAACTTCCTCCAATTTTCATGAAACTTGCAGAATTTGCTCTCATAACAGGATAAAGGGGCCTAAGTTTGAGTGCAGTTTGTGACAAGTCATTCTGGCTGGAAGCTGCCACCACCAAATAGGAACTAAACTTCAAAAAATAAACAAGGTTTGGTTGTTATGAAAAATGTACAAAAATTTGATGAGAACAGGAAAAATGGTTTATGAAATACATGGTTATTTGAAAGTGTTTATTTTTGCCAAATTCTGCAAGTTTCATGAAAATCGGAGGAAGTTGCCAATTTGCCATATTTGGCCTCTTTGTGAAGTGGTCCAACAAAACTCAATACAAAAACCAGCCACAAAACTCTCCTTATCACTGAAACTAGAGATGCTGCATGACAATATGAGCCATATTTCATCACTTTGATTTAGGGCACATGAAGAAATTACTTGACAAAAAAGAGGTAATATCACATTTTGGTGGCAAAAATCGCCCCTATACTTGTGCACCCAAAGTCAGCCGCCAAAATTTTCACGTTTTTGGAGAATCCATACCTGATAGATTAATAAAAATGAAAACCATTTTGGCTCAATCAGGGCGCATGGAAATATGAGCATTCAAAAACCTACATTTTGTGATTTTGCCATTTTGTCCCATTTTGACCCCAAATTTCCAGGACCCCCTAAAAAGCGGATTCCATCAAGGATAAAACATGTGATTTTTGTTCGTTTCTAAGATCTATCTACCCATAAAAAATTGGGGTAAATCTGAAGGGGTCATAAATGAACCACCTGCCTGACTGAGGAGTTATCCTGCGTGCCTTTGATGTCCTGTGTGACGGAACAAAGGTGTCGCTGCACAGCAGGGAGGAGCAACATGGCGGACGAGGGAAGGAGCGATATCGGCTGTATTGCGGAGAAAGTGCCGTAAAGTGTTGTTGTTTGTCGCTGCCGTCGTTAGCTGTTAGCAGCTGCTCTCAGGGTTCTTGTCGGAACCGTTTCTCCTGGTCTTTGACGGTTCTGTCGCCTACACGAATGTTCCGGCTGTCTTTGCGAGCGGCGGTGGTCCTGTGGTTCCTGCCCGGGTCTCTGGGAGCCGTCGGACGGCTGTACTCGGACCAGGACCCGCTAGTGATCCTGGACGGCGGCAGTCTAAAGTCATCGGTCCGGAACTCCACCTCAGCCTGGCTGGTCCAGTTCTTCTCGTCCTGGTGTGGACACTGTGTCCAGTATTCCGGCACTTGGAAGGCTCTTGCCCGCGACGTCAAAGGTCGGTTCTGGTTCTTGCGGTTCGTTCCGGTTCAGAATCCTCACTGACCTTAATCAGCTTCTGTACCATTTTTAAATATGTGGTTTTATTCATGAAATCTTTTTTAAACTCGTTTGCACAAAAATGGACTTTATTTCATCGTCAGTGAATCTATGGGGTCAAAGGTCAGAGGTGTTTGGTGATGCTGATGTCTTCAGGTCTCTGTGGAGGATCTTTGGGTCCCGCTGGAATGACTTTGTGTCCAGTGTCCAGTTACTTAGTGAGACTAAGATGAGGAGGATCACTGACACTGTGAGAGAATGTCATTAGTCCATGTGGTGAGTTTCTCTGGACATGATCCAGGACACAGGTGTCTGTGTTGAGGACAAGGACATGCCAACACATGTCTCCTGTCCAAGGACACACCCACATATCACTTGGCTGCAGAAAATGGTTACTTGGGAGACGTGAAGATGGACCAGTTGTGTGCCAGGGTGGTTGCTGTCCAGGACCCGGCGTGGTTCTGTGGTGATCGTGGTTAAGTGGTGCTGGACTCCGAGCTAAGATAAGATATACTTTATTGATCCCACAGGGGGGAAAATCACTTGTTGCAGCAGCAAGCGTTATACAGTAGTAAAGAAAAAATATTTACGTTAAAGAAGGGTGACTAAAGTGTATTACGATGTTTGCATAAATACTGATGTGAACGGATTCTGTGAAAAATAGAATACAGTGAGTATAAGTATTCATATGTACAGATATAGTAAAATTATTGCACAGGATAACTTGCACAGTTGTGCATGGAATAAAGCACAAACGGTGGTGGTAGATGTAGTTAATAGTATAAAACCAGCAGTTAGTTGTGCTGCTAAAAACATTTTGAGGTATTACGCAGTCTGACTGCAGTTGGAATAAATGACTTGAGGCTGCTTAAGGCTGCCACAGTCTCGCTGCCACAGTCTCATGTAGGGGGTGAGAGGGGTTGTCCATAATTGATGTCAGTTTAGCTAACATCCTCCTCTCACTCACCACCTCTATGGAGTCCAGAGTGTATTCCAGTACAGAGCCAGCCCTCCTGACAAATCTGTTGAGTCTCTTCCTGTCCCTCTCAGAACTTCCACAGCCCCAGTAGACCACAGCCTTAAGTACAGAGTCATAAAAGGTTTTCAGCAGTGTCCTGCACACAGCAAAGGACCTCAGTCTCCTCAGCAGGTGAAAATGACTTTGGCCCTTCTTGTACAGGACATCTGTGTTGTGTGTCCAGTCCAGTTTGTTAAGGTGAACACCCACATATATGTACTTCACCACAATCTCTCTGTCCAAGCCCTGGATGTTCACAGGCACAATCTGAGGAGCCTTCTTTCTGAAATTGATCACCACCTCCTTTGTCTTGCTGGCACTGATGCTTATGTGGTTCCATTCACACCAGGCCACAAAGTTAGTTGTGACCTCCCTGTACTCCAGATCGTTCCCCTCAGACACATGTTCAACAATGGTTGTGTCATCCGAAAACTTCTGGAGGTGACAACTGTCCGTGTTGTAGCTGAAGTCTGATGTGTACAGCGTGAAGAGAAAGGGAGAGAGGACTGTACCCTGTGGGGCCCCTGTGCTGCAGACTACCACACTGGACATACAGATGCAAAGCCTCACATACCGAGGTCTGTTGGTGAGGTGGTCCATGCAGTCTACTCCAGCAAAAAAAGAACAAGCACAAAGAACATACAGTACAGTACATAGTGTTTGTTTTGAAGTTTGCTATTTTTCACTCTCTTTTCTATCTTTTTCTGTTCCTCCTGGTCATGGTGTTGTGCTGGTGGTTCTCCAGTCTACTGATAGTCTTTCTGGGGCCTTCACCGGTGAGACTGTAGCTCTTGCTTTTGCACTCAGTGGAAGCGGCACTGGACACTGTGAGGGCGAAGGAGGAAGACCATGTGAATCCTCAAATCTAGAGGAGAAGAAACCCCAGGAGAGCTTGTCTTTGGTGGGTGGTGGCAAGTGCTGTGCTGAGGGGTCGTCCACTGCATGGCAGCACCCAGGTCCAAACCTGAGGTGAATCATGCGGGTGGGCACCTGGAACATCCTTTCAGTCAGGATGACTAGTTTCCACTGCTGTCGAGGGACTCCATGTTTCTGTGGCTGCACCATTTGAAAGTGTCCAGATGTGTGTGGGTGGACACGCCTACTTTTGTTCTGGTGTACAGAGGGAGTGATGGTTCTTGTGGAAGACCAGCTCCTCCCATTGGTGTCAGATGTCACTGCTGTCAGTGAGCGTGTTCTGAGACACAGATATTCTCTGCGTGTTTTGTCTCTTGTCTCAGTTTGTGGTCCGACTGCAGTGAGTCGGACTCCCTCGGTGAGGGAGACCTTTAATTCAAGCCTCACTCAGTGAATGATGGCTGCCCCGAGGCGACATTCTGCAGGTCCCAGACCCTCTCAGTGTGACCTCTGACGAGGACAGCATCGGTCCTCCTAGATCTTGTAATCATGGTGAAAATGGCTCAGTGCTTCTGGTCTGGGCAGAAATTTGCCGGATTCTGTTTTTGGTGTCCACAGCCAAACTGCTAGACTTGATGTTCTGGTTATTCAGGTGGTTCTGATTCACGCAAACCAAACACAATCAAGTTGTTGTTTAAAAATACAGAAATATACTCAAAGGTTTGTTTGTGTTTCTCCGATAGCTTGGAGGATGATGTGGTGGATTGTCCCCTCTGGAGGTGTTTGTGTGGACACGGCGTGTTTGCATCTGCTGTCTGAGATGTTTCTGCTCAGACAAAGATTGTTGGAGAAGAAGTCCCACTCTGCCTCACTTTTAATGGTTGTTGCTTTAGAGGAGCAGCTGTGTGGTCTCTCTGTCATCTCTACAGAGTATCTTTGTGATTAGTCCATGGGCCAAGCAGGTTTTTGGTACCACTTAATGTGAAGAAACAACACTTAGAATCCAGCCTCAGTGTACATGGCCTACAAAAAAAATGAAGATTATTTTCAATTTTCATCTCTGATTCTCCTTCTAGTTAAAGATGAGGTACCTGAAGGCATCTGAATCATCTATAGAATGGATGGAAATTTGTTCCATCTTGGCAGGCTAAAAGCCAAGACTAAGGTCTCTGTATCCTCTGTGATGGAACTCCAATATGCTGGTGACAATGTTGTGTGTGCTTTTACTACTACTGAAGACCTCCAAACCATCTTGAGTGCTTTCACAGAGGCCTACAAGAGCTTTGGGCTTAAGCTTAACATCAAGAAGACCAAAGTAGTGTTCCAGCCACCTCTAAAAGTAATCAGAGAAGACCCATGTCTAGTAATCAACAGCACAGTCCCGGAAAATGTATTTGACTTATCATACCTTGGAAATCGCCTCTCTTTAACCGCCGCTATTGATACGGAAGTGCAGCATCGGCTCAGTTATGCCTGTGGTGCATTTGGGCTGCTCATAGAATGAGTATTTGATGATAAAGACCTTCATCCAGATACCAAAATTCTTGTCTACAAAGGCATCATTATCCCTACACTATTGTATGCAAGCGAGACCTGGACAACCTATAGGTGGCATCTGAAAAGCCTAGAAAAGTACAGTCAGCTTTGTCTTTGCAAAATCCTAGGTATCAAATGGAAAGATAAACATATGAACATTAGTGTCTTGGAGGAGGCAAACATTTTCCAGCATCGAAACCATTGCTGCTGCGTTGGAGAGGGCACATTATACGCAGGCCGAATGATCGCTTGCCCAAGCAACTTTTATATTCTTAGTTGCAAGGTGGCAAAAGGACACAAGGGCGGTCAATGCAAACGTTTTAAAGACAATCTCAAGCGTAATTTAAAGAGATGTGTTAATGATGTAGAAAAGTGGGAAGATCTAGTCACAGAACGTTCCACCTGGAGACATGTAGTTGCCAAAGGTACTGAGTGTTACGAGGCAAGCCTCCACCAAGATGCTATGAAGATGAGAGAGAGAAGGAAAGATGGGAAAACAGTGGCAGTTCCTCCCTTCCTGATGAAACCATGACCACCTGTCCAGTATGCCACAGAATATGTAAATCAAGGATTGGTCTCATCAGTCACCTACGGGCCCACAAATAGTAGGACAATCCTACTCATTTCGAGTGATCACAGAAGAAGACAAAAAAAAAAACAGCTGTTGATAAGACCAGTGAGAATGGGGCCAAAGAAAGCACCCGTGACGGAGGATTTGGAGGATATTAAGAAGGTTCTGGATATTCTCACGGAGGAGGTTTGTGCCGTTAAAAACTCAGCAGAAGGAGATACTGAGGTATCATACTGAGGTACATATGTCCTTAGTAAAGCAAATAATTACTGAAATCGCAAAACAATTATATTTTTAATAAATCATTTCAAACTGGAATTGTTCCTAATGGCACGAAAGTGGCAAAAGTGATACCTTTATTTAAATCTGGTAGCAAGCATCTTTTTACTAACTACAGGCCTGTGTCTCTATTGTCACAATTTTCTAAGATATTGGAAAAACTCTACAACAGCAGACTGGATAAATTTATAGAACAACATAACTTGCTTAATGAAAGTCAATATGGTTTTAGAGCGAAAAGGTCCACTGCACTGGCATTGCTCGATTCAATAGAAGAGATTAATAAACGTGGACCAAAGGGAAATACTGTAGTAATAGGTTTATTTATTGACCTAAGAAAGGCTTTTGACACAGTTGATCACAATATATTATTTCATAAGATGGAACTGTATGGGATCAGAGGGGTGGCTCTGAGCTGGATTAAAAGTTACTTACAAAACCGGAAGCAGTTTGTTAAACTCGGGGACTACTGTTCTTCATGTCGACATCATTTGTGGGCTTCCACAGGGTTCTGTGTTGGGGCCAAAATTATTTATTTTATACATCAACAAGCTATGTAAAGTTTCAAATCTGTTTAAAGCAGTTCTCTTTGCAGATGACACAAACCTGTTTTGCTCAGGAGAAAATTTGCAACAATTGTTATCTGATTTAGGAACTGAAATGATAAAGTTAAAGACATGGATTGATATTAACAAATTATTATTAAATTTGTCTAAAACTAAATTAATGTTATTTGGAAATTATAAAAAAGACATACAAATTCAGTTAAATATACATGGGGTAAACACAGAACGTGTCAAAGAGAATAAGTTTTTAGGTGTCATTATTGATGAAAAAATTAATTGGAAAGCTCATATTCAGCATATTCAAATGAAGGTATCAAAAAGTATTGCAGTATTAAATAGAGCAAAGCATGTTCTTGATTGCAGAGCACTACACACTCTGTACTGTTCATTGGTTACTCCCTAACCTTTTTACTGTGCTGACGTTTGGGGCAATAATTATAAAACTACAGTGCAACCAATATTCAGTCTTCAAAAAAGATCATTAAGAACAATTCATAATGTAGGTTATCGAGATCACACCAACCCATTATTCATTAAATCTCAAATATTAAAACTACACGATATGATTTTGTTAAAGACTGTTCAATTAATGTACAAAGTGAAAAACAAGTGCCCTTTAGAATTCAAGAATTTTTTACTGAGAGAGAAGGAAAATATAATTTATGGGGCTTGTATCATTTTAAAATTACTGTTGCTCGGACGACCAGGAAAGGTTTCTGTATCTGCATGTGTGGCCCCAGAATATGGAATAACCTGACGGAGGAACTCAAACAATGTCCAAATATCAATCAGTTTAAAAAGCAATATAAAGACATGATGTTTTCAAGATATGTATCTGCTGAAGAAGGATGAGTTTTGTGTGTTATCATTTGTAAATGTAACTTTGTAAATGGAAATTTGTTTGGTATCATTTGGATTGTGTCCTTTAAGATGAAGAGTTTGCAATGGTTGAAATGGGAGTGAGAATAGATGGTTTTTACTTCCCCCCACTCCTTTTGGACTAGATACTTTTATTTTTGGTTAATGGGGTTGGCGTTAATAAGCTTTGCTTCTGCCTGTACCCTTTCAGGCACACAGATGTACTGTTAATTCATTTTCTTTGTTCACTTCACTTTCTTTGTTGTAAGGGTTTTTTTCTGTTGTTGTTTTGGACTGTGTGTGCTGAATAAATTCATTCATTCATTCATTCATTCATTCATTCATTCATTCATTCAAATATAGTGAAGATTCGTCCCATCCTGTCTATGGCTGATGCTGAGACCCTGATTAATGCATTTGTCTTTTCTAGATTGGACTACTGCAATGTTCTTTTTTCTGGTTTACCACAGTCCAGCATTAGGGCTCTCCGATTGGTTCAAAATGCTCCTGCCAGACTTTTGACAGGAAGCAGAAAGTTTACTACATTACACCCATTTTGGCGTCTCTTCCTGGTTTCTTCTGTAATGGTCATGAAATAGACAGGATCTGTGGACCCAAACCCTCCCCGGCCAGCCTCCTGTCCTGTGCACCAGCATGGACTCTGAAAATTTCCTGTATATTTGTATTGGCAATTGTGTCTGTAGCATGATGAGGCTCACCCCTTTGAGTCTGGTCTGCTTGCGATTTCTTCCTCAAATCTTCAGAGGGAGTTTTTCCTTACCACTGTCACCTGTGTGCTTGCTCTAGAGCAGGGGTTTTCAAAGTGTGGGAGAGTGAGCCCCCCTCAGAGAACAAATGAATAGTTGTGCCCCCCTCTCCATGACACACATACACACATTCCTTGTGTGTTTCTTTTTATTCTTTTCCACATGATAAATACATTTTAAATATATTTACATGTGTTTAAACGTATTTTTAAAAAACTTTCTATTTTTCTATTTTTACCTTTTCTTTTATTTTAAACATCGTTTTTTAACATTTAAACATCTCGGTGTGTTTTTAAACATCTTTGACATAAGTAACACATTTTAACATAAATGATAATAATTAAACTTTTATACATATTAAGTCTCTTGTCTCACCTCTTGTTTGGTGTGAACAATGAGTCTGGGTCTTTTACGCAGCTGATGTGGGGATGCACTGAGTAGAGGAGCAAATGAAGATTGTCCTCTACTTTCTTCTTTTTTTGGTTGCCCCAAACTCTGTCTGTTAGATTTACGTGCTAAATTTTTTTATCCATTTTGCTCCAGGCATGTTAGCTAACAATGTTTTCTGTTTCCCTTTTTTTTATTTTTTGGTTAACAGTGTTTACAGTTACTTTTTTGGGCCTCCCAAAGAACTGTGGTGCGTGGCACACCCCACACTTTGAAAACCACTGCTCTGGGGGTTGGTAAGGTTAGACCTTACTTGTGTGAAGTGCCTTGAGGCATCTTTGGCGCTATATAAATGAAATAAATTGAGTAAATTGAAACTGAATGACATTTACAACATCACAGCAGAAAAACAGGACGTCAAGTCTAAAGACCTTTATTCTGAAATGCCCATGTGAATCTCTGTGTTCTGTCTGTGTGTCCTTCAGACTGGCAGCGAGTCATCACCGTGGCTGTGTTGGACTGTGCTCAGGAGGAAAATTTTGATGCGTGTAAAGAATATGGCATCAAGTTCTACCCAACTTTCAAAGTAGGTACAAGTACTGCTGAGTACTCCGGCTAAACTGTACCATCAAGAACGTGAATCATCCTGTGCCCTTTCAAATTCTGTCATTATCATTATTATTATTATTATTATTATTATTATTATTATTAATTTAATGTCAGACAGTGGGCTGACCTCTCAGGGAACCATCACCTTATTGTGGTGGAGAGGTTTGTGTGCTGCTATGAACCTGAGAGCTGTGTTGTCTGGAGCCTTTGTGCTCCTGGTAGGGTCTCCCATGGCAGATTAGTCTCAGGCGAGAGGCCAAATTAAGAATGGTTCACAAGACATCATGACAAAACAAGGCAGAGGAAATGTGTCCCGGCCCGGAGGAAGCCCGGGTCCCCCTTCTGGAGCCAGGCCTGGATGTAGGGCCCGTCAGCGAGCGCCTGGTGGCCGGGCTTGCCACAGCCCAAAAAGGCAACCTGGACCTTCCATCTCCACCCTGTGGGCTTACCACCCGCAGGGGGAACCACTGGTGTCGGGTACACTGTCCCATGGGTGGCAATGAAAGTGGAGGGCCTTGGCAGACGAGACCCGAACGGCAGGGGCTAGCACTGGGCGGTGTGGAATGTCACCTTGCTGTGGGGGAAGGAGTCAGAGCTTGTGTGGGAGGTGGAACGGTACCGGTTAGATCTGATGGGCCCCGCCTTCACACACAGCCTCGGCTCCGGAAGCACTCTCCTTGATAGGGGTTGGACCTTTTTCTTCTCTGGAGTTGCCCAGGGTGTGAGGTGCCGAGCGGATGTGGGGATACTCACGAGTCCCTGGCTGAGCGCAGTTACGTTGGAGTTTACCCTGGTAGATCAGAGGGTCACTTCCCTGCATCTTCGGGTGGTGGGGGGAAAACTCTGACTGTTGTTTGTGTACATGCACCGAACAGCAGTTTGAAGTATTCGGCCTTCTTGGACTCCCTGAATGGAGTCCTGTATGCTCCGGTGGGGGACTCCATTGTTCTGCTGGGAGACTTTAACGCACACGTGGGCAATGACAGAGACACCTGGAGAGGCGTGATTGGGAGGAACGGCCTCCACGATCTAAACCCGAATGGTCGTTTGTTATTGGACGTCTGTGCTAGTCACAGACTGCCCATAACGAACACCATGTTCGAACATAAGGCTCCTCATTAGTGTACATGGTACCAGAGCACCCTAGGCTGAAGATCGATTATCAGTTTTTGTGATCGTTTCATCTGATCTGAGGCTGTGTGTTCTGGACACTCGGGTGAAGAGAGGGGCAAAGCTGTCTATTGATCACCATCTGGTGGTGAGTTGGATCAGAGGGTGGGGGAGGATCCCCTATCCTCCTTCTTCCTGACTGAAGGAGTCCTTCTGGGATATGTTATCTCAGAGGACTCCGGAGGCAGTTGCAAGGTGCCGACAGGCCCAAAGGGCAGTAGCCTGCTGTGGAGGAGACAAAGCAGCAGGTGTGGGAGGAGTTCAGAGCAACCACGGAGAAGGACTTTCGGTCGGCACCAAGGTGCTTCTGGTGGACCGTGAGGCACCTCGAAGGGAAAACGGGGAACCATCCAAGCTGTCTATAGTAAGGATGGGACTATGTTGACCTCATCTGAGGATGTAATCCGGCACTGGTAGGAACATTTTGAGGACCTCCTGCATTAGACCGGAGTGCCGTCTATAGTAGGGGCAGAGCTGGAAGCTGATGGAGGATCATCAGGTTCCCTGGTGGAAATCACTGAGGTAGTCAAACAACTCTGCAGTAGCAAGGCCCTGGAGGTTGATGAGATCCATCCAGAAATGCTGAAGGCTCTGGGTGTGGAGGGATTGTCTTGGTTGAGATGTCTCTTCAACATTCCGTTGAGGTCTGGGACAGTGCCTAAGGAGTGACACACTGGGGTGGTGGTCCCCATATTTAAAAAAAAAAATGGGATCAAAGAGTGTGTGTCAACTACAGGGGCATTAAACAACTCGGCCTCCCTGGCAAAGTCTACTCCAGAGTGCTGGAAACGAAGGTTCGGCTGCTAGTTGAACCTGTGATTGAAGAGGAACAGTGCTGGTTCCGTCCTGGTCGTGGAACAACCAACCACCTCTTCACTCTCACAAGGATCCTGGAGGGGGCCTGGGAGTATGCCCATCTAGTCTACATATGTTTTGTGGACTTGGAGAAGGTCTATGATCGGGTAGGAGATACTGTCGGAGGTGCTGCGGGAGTATGGAGTGAGGGGGTCTCTTCTCAGGGCCATCCAATCTCTGTACTCACAAAGTGAGAGCTGTGTTCAAGTGCTCGGCAGTAAGTCAGACTTGTTTCCGGTGGGGGTTGGCCTCCGCCTGGGCTGCGCCTTGTCACCAATCCTGTTTGTGATATTCATGGGCCGGATATTGAGGCGTAGTTGTGGGGGGGGGATTTCCAGTTTGGTTGGCTCAGGGTTCTGTTGGCTTCATCAGCCTGTGGCCTCCAACACTCACTGGATCCGTGTACAGCTGAGTGTGAAGAGCTGGAATGAGGGTCGGCACCTCTAAATCTGAGGCCATGGTTCTTAGCAGGAAACCAATGGATTGCCTACTCCGGGTAGGGACTTACCCCAAGGTACGGTCTTGCCCCAAGTGAAGGAGTTCAAGTACCTCTGGGTCTTGTTCACAACTGAGAGGACAATGGAGCGTGAGATTGGCTGGAGAATCGGCGCAGCAGGGGCGGTGTTGCATTCGCTCTACCATACTGTTGTGACAAAAAGGGAGCTGAACCCAAAGGCAAAGTTCTCGATCTACTGGTCAGTCTTCGTTCCTATTCTCACCTATGGTCATGAGGGTTGGGTCATAACTGAAAGAACTAGATCGTGGATACAAGCAGCCAAAATGGACTTCCTTAGGAGGGTGGCTGGTGTCTCCTTTAGAGATAAGATGAGAAGCTCAGTCATCTGTAGGGAGCTTGGAGTAGAGCCGCTGCTCCTTTGCTTTGAAAGGAGCCAGCTGAGGTGGTTTGGGCATCTGGTAAGGATGCCTTCCTAGGGAGGTGTTCCAGGCATGTCCGTCTGGGAGGAGACCCCGGGGAAGACCCAGGACTAGGTGGAGAGATTATATCTCCATACCGGCCTGGGAACGCCTTGGGATCCCCCCCAATCAGAGGTGGTCAGTGTGGCTGGGAAAGGGAAGTCTGTGGTCCCCTGCTGGAGCTGTTGCCCCCGTGACCTGATCCTGGATAAGCAGTTGAAGATGAGTGAGGTTAATTTAATGTGAGGTTGGGTTGTTTTGTTACCATAATGGCCTGAATCTAAGACCACCCTGATTCTTAAAGCTAGAGTTGGTAGTCCTGGAGAGCTAGGAAGATTTGAAAGTAGCACCTCCTCTCAGTGCCACCCCCTCCCATCAGTCCAAAGCCATGCCCCCACAAACTTGAATGCGCACATACAGAGAAGCTAATGTTAGCTTTTGGGCTAATACGAGCTACAAAAGTAGCCAAGTTGGCAAATCTTACATGAAAATAACAAATCCCCCTGAAGCAAAAGTAATTAGCCATCCAACAGAAAGAGAGCAACCTCTGTGTCACTTTTCAGACCCTTCAGATGCCTCAGTTGTTTCCACTGAGAAAATTCTGCACCAATGCTGACTCTTGTCTGACCTCTTGCTTTATCCTGAGCCTTTTTCATCGCAGCCTTTTCTGCCTCTGGCTTTCTTTTCCTTTGCTTCCTATCGGGGTGAGCCGTTAAACGTAACGGTGGAAGTGGTAGTTTTGCTGTATTCCCTCTGCCATTGTACCAAAGTGAACTACTTCGGTGAAACGAGATGAGTGTTCACGCGTGGAGGAGGGAGGGACAGAGGGGGACGTTGAGCCTGGTGACGCAAGCAGGAAGAACTAGACATGAAGGCATCTTATTGGTTTTTCAGAGCGGACTGCGGGGCTTATACTAGTTGGAGTTTTATTGATTGTACAGCTGCTACAGATGTCTGATTTTTTTTTTTCATTCCTTTTTCTGAATACATAATGGATTGATGACTGTTAGGATAGTCGGTCCTTTTCACCCAATATAACAAAAAGTGTTTATGAACAGAGTTACCCATCCTAGCTTTAAATGTATTTCTAAAAAAAATAAAAATTAAAAAATTTGAAAACCAAAACTTTGTGTGTGTGTGTGTGTGTGTTTGGGGGGGGGGGGGAATAAGGTCAGATCACATGAAGCACAAGTGCAGAAAAAAGTGGTGCAATTAAAAACTGCAAACTGGCTGATCTCGGATCATCTAGTTCGTCTCCACTGGCGACACCTGTGTGTGCTCACACTGTGAGAGTCATGGAGCTGTAGAGATTTTGAAAGCTTTAACTTTTTCAGTTTTTAGAAAAAAACACAATAAAGAGTCATTCCAGAATGTGCATGAACCAGCAGAGGTCCTGTTATGGAGTTCAGCCGGAGGCAGAGAAGGTCGGGAGTAAAAAAAATCACGATGTGTTGTGATTCTGCTGCTCTCTTTATAAAGTCTGAATTGTAAAAATGACCTGGACCCACTGTTGAAATCAAACTGGTTTTGAGCGCGTGTTGCAGTAACCGTGTTGAAGTGGTCAGGGGAAGATGTCATTCTGCCGCAGGAACAGGATCACGCCGGTGTGAATCACCATCTGTGGGAATTGTTCCTGAGCACATGATGGTCGCCTGTCATCAATAAAAAGCAACTAAATGTCAGAGGGGCACGTTTGTTTCATGGGTGTTTGCTGCCACCTCCTGTTGCTGATGTGCATTTTCGATGTAGTTCATGACACAAAAACTGGTGTTGCGCAGTCAATGGAGGCGACGTTGTTAATGTTTCCGCCGCCGTGTAGCGATGCCAGTCCTGAAGCTAACATTCACAGGCCGTTTTCATGACGTTCTTCTGGGGCGATGAACCTGTGCCTCCAGCACTGCCCTGCACACCTGATGCATCATACCACCTGGAAACAAACAACAACAAAACAGTCACAGCCATGAGGCTTTCAGCCAGGCTGGAGGAGGTTAAGTGTTTAGGTTTCTATGGGTTCTGAAAAGGGACAATGTTCTTGAGCCCATTCTTACCGAAGATCGTTTATTGCCAGCAGATGAGTCACTCTGAGCTGTTGGTGACATAAAATTATCATGTTAAAAAAAATCCTCACAATGTATCACTGTTTAATGTTTGAAATCACTTAATTGTTGTACTGTGGGTGTAGACAGAGTACTTTGTACTACATGCACAGTCCTAACAGTACTTTCACAGTATGTACTCCTGCTAACTGTTCTTGTTTTTTTTTTGTTTTTTTTTGTCTTCAGTATTTTCGGGCTCATGGTGACTCAACAGACCACGGGACGATCTACAGAGGTGAGTCCTGGCACCATACCTGGTCCAAAACACTGCATGACGCCGCCAATCTTGGTTCCAGTGTCTGTGAAGGGAAACCGTGGATCATAAAAGATGAAATGGTTGAGTTTTGCATTTGTGCACCTGTTCAGTGAAGCGTCTGCCAGTCTGACTCAGACTTGTCTTTCCCTCTGATTTTGGAGTTTGTGCAAAGATCAGCTCATCCTGAGTTTGTTTATGGACTGGACTCAGAGGTTTGACGTGCATGATTGGGTCCTGTGGCTCATGTTTGGCCTTTGTGTTCAGGTGGTGACAGAGAGATCCAGGCAGTGCGACGACTGATGGTGAACATCCTGCAGAACCACACCAGGGTGGACTGGCCCGACCACTGCCCTCGTCTGGAACCATACAGGTACCAGAACCCTGTGGATTCCTGACAGGTCTTTACAGGGTTTTCAGTAAATAGCTAGCGGTGGCGTGTTACTAGGTGGGTCTGTGGGTAACCCCAAGCACTGCTTATTTCTTAATGTGTCACAGGAGCAGAGCACCTGGACCAGTATGGGGACACGCCCATATCCAGTGATGTCAGTTTTCCATGAATTCTCGGAAGTCAGTTTTTCTGCTTGTGGCAAAATTATTATTATTATTATTATTTTATTTTGGTCTTGTTTTCTGGAGCGGTTCTGGTCAAATTTCAGGCCCGTATTTGCTGGAGCAAAATGGATCAGATTCATCTCTGATGAGACACCACAGTGGATCTGAAGTCTTGTGTTTTCTCATTTTCTACCCAAAACTGAAAAATAAATGTAGCGTGCGATCCCGTTCACGGGGAGCCGCTAACTGGACAGGCAGCAACCAATCAGAGACATGCTTACAGATTTTACCGGCATTCTGAAAACAGCTGCATCATGTTGAAACTACAAAACAAATCATTCTGCAGCGAGGAGACAACTTCAAGTTCATCAGGAATAAATCCAAGTGGGCGTGGCTACAGGAGGACCACAAATTTGATTTTTTTTTTTTTTTTTTTGTGCTTTATATGAAAACTAACTCCCCACTGAGTCTTTGATCTTATTATATCGTGTTGTTGATGGCACAAGTAAGTAAGTAAAGTTTATTTATATGGCACCTTTCAACATAAAATCACAAAGTGCTTCACATAAGAACAAAGAAATTAAAAACAGCAGAAACATAAAACAGATAAAACTTGGTTGAAGCCAGCTTATACAAATACATCTTCAGCTTCATTTTAAACATTTTGTTTGAGTCCACAGAACGTAGGATCAAAGGCGCTGCATTCCACATTTTAGGAGCCACCTCCAAAGCACAGTCTCCCCTGGTCTTCAGTCTCGTCCTCGGCACAACCAGCAGGCCCAGATCCAAAGACCTCAGAGGCCGCTTGTCACATACGGTTATAGCAGCTTGGCCATATAAGGTGGCATTTGACCACACAGTGCTCTAGAAGTCAGGACCAAAATTTTAAATTGGAGTCTAAAGTGGATGGGGAGCCAGTGCAAAGTGGAAAGAATCAGTGTTACATGTGACCTCTTTGTTGACCCCGTAAGAAGCCTTGCAGCCGTGTCCTAGATCATTTGTAAGTGCTCCAGAGAGGAATTGCTAAGGCTAAAAACAGTGAGGTACAATAATCCAGATGTGATGAGACAAACACATGAATGATCATCTCCATCTTGGCCCTGGAAACAATCCTGCGCAAACGGGCAATATTACACAAAAAAAAAAAAAAAAAACAAGATTGTGCCAGGCGGGTAACATACACAGAAAAATTGAGAGAATGATCAAATGTAACTCCTAAATTCCTGACTGCTGAGCTAACAAAAGGGGCCAGAGAACCAAGGCTCCCAACCACAGTGGAAATTAACTCATCAGAGGGACAAACAAGGACCATGGTTTTTGTTGTGTTAAGAAACAAGTAGTTAGCTGCCATCCAGCCACCAATAACCTCAACACAGCTCTGAAGAGCAGAAACTCTAGAAACAATGAGAAGTGAATGAAATATATAGCTGGATGTCATCTGCAAAACAGTGGTAAGAAACCTCTTTAAAAGGGACTCAGGACATGACCTAATGGGAGCAAATACTATAGGTCCCAGAACAGAGCCTTGAGGCACACCACTGGATAACATTGCAGAGGAGGACATAAATTTATCAGTACCAACAGTGAAAGTCCTGTACGAAAGATAACATAAAAACCAGTCCAGGGCAGACCCAGAAATGCCCATTCAGGTCCTTAATCTCTCAGTTAAAACCCCGTGATCACTGTATCAAGAGCTGCAGAGATCCAAAAGGACAAGTACAGATGCATCTCTGTGCATCATTAAAATATCATTTGAAACTCTGAGAAGGGCAGTTTCCGTGGATTGCAAGTGACGGAACCCAGATTGTAATTTATCAGGAAATTATGTTCAATATTATGTTATGGCCACTTTTTCTAAAACTTTAGAAATAAAAGACAGTTTTTTTAAACTTAATTCTTATTTGTTTTTATCGACATAATACAGTACATTCATTTCAACATCTCAAGTTTTTTTCCTTTTTTTTTTTTCATTTTTCATAGCTGTTTACAGGACCGACCAAACCCAAACAGAAAAACAAAGGGTAAAAAAAAGGAAGTGAAGAAAAAAAAGAAAAGAAAGGGGGAGGGGAAAAAAGGGGCCGCTTCAATATACATGTTTATAGGGCTACATCCCGGTCAGAGAAAAGGTGCTGGCATTTTGTCACAGAGCTGAATTACCTTCTCTAGTCACATAATTATTGCATCAGTAAAGGCAGCACCGGTTCCCATCTTTTCGTAAAGGTGGTTTTCTGAAGTCTTGGTGAGAATGTGATCTGCTCCATCTGATAAATGTCCCAAACTTTTTGAATCCATGTGATGTATGAGTGGGGCTCTGGTTTCAACCATCTGATAGTTATGGACTTCAGGGCAGCAGTGGTTAAAATATTCAGGAGATATTTATGTGCCCTTGTGTCCAGGCCCTCAGGTATTACTCCGAGGACTGCCACTGTGAAATATTGTGGAATATTCATTTTAAAAACCTCCTTCAAAGCATTGAAAACCTCCCTCCAAAAAACCCTTAGCTTTGGACATAACCAGAATATGTGGGTGTGATTAGCTATATTTTCTCCACAGTTCCTCCAGCATGTACTGGGATGCTGTGGACCCATCTTGGACACTACTGCTGGGGTTCTAATCAAATTCATTTTTCAACTGCTCGAATGTTTTAAGTATGGCTCAGTCAAACAGTTGGTGAAGGTAAATCAGTCCCTTCTCTGACCATTTTTTAAAACTACTGTCAAGATTATTTGGTGTAAAAGTCCTCGTGTATCCAATACTTGTTAGAGGTCACATTGACTTTGTCAGTTTAAAGGCATATTTTATTTTACCCCATATTTTAAGAGTTACTTTCGTCCAGTCTGACATCCTTCCAGAAGGAGCGTCTATGAAAGGTATGAATTCTAAAGGGATGTCACATAGTTATTTTTCAATATTGACCCATCTTGTGCTTGTACAACCCCTGGCAAAAATGATGGAATCACCGGCCTCGGAGGATGTTCATTCAGTTGTTTAATTTTGTAGAAAAAAGCAGATCACAGACATGACACAAAACTAAAGTCATTTCAAATGGCAACTTTCTGGCTTTAAGAAACACTATAAGAAATCAAGAAAAAAAGATTGTGGCAGTCAGTAACGGTTACTTTTTTAGACCAAGCAGAGGGGAAAAAATATGGAATCACTCAATTCTGAGGAATAAATTATGGAATCATGAAAAACAAAAGAACGCTCCAACACATCACTAGTATTTTGTTGCACCACCTCTGGCTTTTATAACAGCTTGCAGTCTCTGAGGCATGGACTTAATGAGTGAGAAACAGTACTCTTCATCAATCTGGCTCCAACTTTCTCTGATTGCTGTTGCCAGATCAGCTTTGCAGGTTGGAGCCTTGTCATGGACCATTTTCTTCAACTTCCACCAAAGATTTTCAATTGGATTAAGATCCAGACTATTTGCAGGCCATGACATTGACCCTATGTGTCTTTTTGCAAGGAATGTTTTCACAGTTTTTGCTCTATGGCAAGATGCATTATCATCTTGAAAAATGATTTCATCATCCCCAAACATCCTTTCAATTGATGGGATAAGAAAAGTGTCCAAAATATCAACGTAAACTTGTGCATTTATTGATGATGTAATGACAGCCATCTCCCCAGTGCCTTTACCTGACATGCAGCCCCATATCATCAATGACTGTGGAAATTTACATGTTCTCTTCAGGCAGTCATCTTTATAAATCTCATTGGAACGGCACCAAACAAAAGTTCCAGCATCATCACCTTGCCCAATGCAGATTCGAGATTCATCACTGAATATGACTTTCATCCAGTCATCCACAGTCCACGATTGCTTTTTTTTAGCCCATTGTAACCTTGTTTTTTTCTGTTTAGGTGTTAATGATGGCTTTCGTTTAGCTTGTCTGTATGTAAATCTCATTTCCTTTAGGCGGTTTCTTACAGTTCGGTCACAGACGTTGACTCCAGTTTCCTCCCATTCGTTCCTCATTTGTTTTGTTGTGCATTTTCGATTTTTGAGACATATTGCTTTAAGTTTTCTGTGTTGATGCTTTGATGTCTTCCTTGGTCTACCAGTATGTTTGCCTTTAACAACCTTCCCATGTTCAGTTGACATCTCTCGTGTTTGGAGCCATGATTCATGTCAGTCCACTTGGTGCAACAGCTCTCCAAGGTGTGATCACTCCTTTTTAGATGCAGACTAACGAGCAGATCTGATTTGATGCAGGTGTTAGTTTTTGGGATGAAAATTTACAGGGTGATTCCATAATTTATTCCTCAGAATTGAGTAAGTCCATATTTTTTCCCTCTGCTTGGTCTAAAAAAAGTAACCGTTACTGACTGCCACAATTATTTTTCTTGATTTCTTAAAGTGTTTCTTAAAGCCAGAAAGTTGCCATTTGAAATGACTTTAGTTTTGTGTCATGTCTGTGATCTGCTTTTTTTCTACAAAATTAAACAACTGAATGAACATCCTCCGAGGCCGGTGATTCCATAATTTTTGCCAGGGGTTGTATTGTCTTGAATCCAGTATGTGAGGGTTTCATTTGTGCAGCCCAGAAGTATAATTTTAAATTTGGTAACTTAAGGCCCCCATTGGACTTAGGTTTCTGTAGTCTTTTAAGTCTAGTTTTCTAGGTCGCTTATTTTGCCAGATGAACTTTGAAAGCATTTTGTCCCAGATTTCAAAATAAAGCTTGGGAATATCTACAGGAAGCATTTGGAATAGATAAAGAATTTGGGGCAGAACATTCGTACTGATACTTTCAATGCAGCCCAACAGAGGGAGCCCTGCCCATTGGTCCAAGTCGACTTTTATGCACTGAATTATTTTAGTATAATTTGAGTCATACAGGTCTTGTAAGGATAAGGGGATGACAATACCAAGGTACTTAAGACCTTCCCTAGGCCACTTAAACCCAGTGACATGTTTTACACTTTGAGGTATCATATCATTGATGTCCATAGCCTCCATTTTATCCATATTTGCCTTATATCCAGAATAGTACCCAAATTCACTGATAAGTGTCTTAAGATGTGGTATAGTTGATGTCAGTTCTGTTAAGTATAACAGTACATTGTCTGCATAGAGTGATATGTTATCATTATCTCTGAGTTGGGCAAGTGGTTCAATGCTAATGGCGAATAAAATATGGTGAGAGAGAACAGCCCTGCCTGCAGCCGCGTTCCAGGTTGAATGTCTGCGATGTATAGCCGTTGACTTTAACAGAGGCCTGTGAGTTTGAATAGAGAGTATGTATCCAGTTTATAAAGTTAGGACCGAATCCAAAGTGTTTTAAGGTTTAAAATAAAAATGGCCAAGACATGCGATTGAATGCTTTTTGAGCATCCAAGGATAAAATCATGGATTCCGATTTATTATCTTTTTGATATGATATTATATTCAACAGGCATTGTAGCTTATCCCCATAGTATCTTCCTGTGATGAACCCAGTTTGGTCTGGATGAATAATTTGGGTTATTATCTGATTTACCCGCTTAGCTAGAATTGCAGCCAGTATCCACACATCTCCATTTAACAAGGATATTGACCTGTAAGACTGGCATTCAGTCGGATCTTTACCTTCTTTGTGTATTACCACTATGGTTGCATCTGTGCAGGACGGTGCCACCGTTTTAGAATACAGTGCATAGTGATAAGCTTTTAGCAAAAGGGGAGACAATAAATCACAAAACATTTTATAAAATTCATTCACATAGCTGTCTGGCCCCGGACTTTTATTATTTTTTAATGTGGATATCACCTGCTTAACCTCCCACTCTTGAATTGGTTCATCTAATTTCTTAGCTGTTTCTTCTGTCAGTTCTGTCAGTTTTATATTTTTAAGAAAATCTGCCAATTTTCCATCATCAGTGCAGGTGTCTGTATTCTCATAGAGAGATTTAAATATGCTTGCGAAAGATTTTGCTATTTTCTCGGGATTTGTAACGACAGTGCTTTGTAATTTTATTTTTTGGACTATATTAGATGACTTTTCTTTACTTAGTTGGAAGGCGAATAATCTACTTGCTCTATTACCATGCTCATAGTAATTTTGGTTGGTAAATCTCAAATTTCCCTCAGTCTTATCTAATAGTAAACCATCTAATTCTCTATGGGTTGCATTTAATTGTTTTGATAAGATGTTTGATGGAGATTGTTTATGACTGTACTCTAATTCTTTTATTTTATTTTCCAATTCACGCTGTTTGGCTTCCTTCTGCCTTTTCCGAGCACATGTAAATGAAATAATACGGTCCCTAAGGAAAGCTTTAGCACAATCCCATAAGATAAGGGGAGATGTTTCAGGTGAATTGTTAGTGTTTGTATAATTTCTAAGTTCTGTTTTAATAAAAAATACTAAATTCTCTGTTATTTAAGAGGGAGACGTTTAGTCTCCATTGTCTGGAAGATGGACTGTGACCTATATCCCACTTTAACTCCAAGGGTGCATGATCAGATAGTGTAATAGGATGTATTTTAATGTCTGATATTCTATGCTGGTCTTTTTTAGGGGTGAAAAAATAATCAATTCTTGAATATGATGCATGACTGCTTGAGTAGAAGGTGAAATTCCTGCTTCCAGGATATCTGCACCTCCATAAATCCACAAGACCAGACTCCGTGCATTGGTATTTAAGCATTTTACTCATTTGGAAAAGGTGGGTTTACAGGGGGGTTGTCGGTCTACCCTATTTGACATCACACCGTTAAAGTCGCCCCCCATTAAAATAAGTTCGGTACTATACTGTAACAACGTGTTAAACAGCGTTTTAATAAAGATTGGGTCATCTTCATTTGGTGCATATACGTTAATGAGGGCTATGCCATCAATCAGTCCATTAACTAGGACATATCTGCCCTCTGTATCCTTGTGCATAGATGTTTTTATAAAATTGACATGCCTGTGAATGAGTATGGAGACCTCCCCTCTTCCTCCCAGACCAATGAGAGGTATAGTATATTTTGTCTGACCACGACTTCTTCAGCTTTTCATGTTCCACGTCTGATAAATGGCTTTCCTGAAGATAAGCTATCTGACAGTTGATTTGTTTCAATTAGCGTATAATTTTCTTCCATTTAACAAGACTATGGAGACCTTTAACATTGTAGTTTATAATTTTTAGAGCCCCCATTAATTACTGGAGGGGAATCATACATTAATTTTCCACATTTGAAGACCATCGGATGAAAGTAAGGAGCGGAGGCCTGTAGTCCACAGATAGAGCCTGTGTAATACAATGATGTTGCCGTGTATATGGTGTGGACATGGATAATTAAACCGAATAATATGAAGTGGATCCTCATTGTTAATAAGGCTGCAGTATAACATTTCTCTCACAATACACTCGGCATTCAACCATGGAAAAAAAAAGTGATACGGTTCCTGTATCAGTGTTTGAAGCAGAATCCCCGGAGAACAGGGGAACCAGAACAAACACAGCAAAGAAGTACAGTGAACAGTGGTGGACCTAGTCCCAAGCTACAAAACATATGGCAAAAAAGAACAGTCTCTAAAGAAATCGACTGTCTTGAGAGTGCACAAAAAAGTACTCACATGGGTTCCTGCAGCGCTGCCATGAGAACAGACAGCCACACGTTATAAAGTGTACTCACACCAGAGTTCTCGGGAAGTTACTCAGAGACACAAGAGTTAAGTCCTGCCGTGAGACAGTGGGATGATCAGCCCTCAGTCTCTGTGCGTAGCTCTTGGGTGTACTCCATTGCCTTTTATGGATCCACAAACTCCTTTTCTTGGTCGTTAACGGTGATCCGAAATCTAGCCGGGTAGAACAAACTGTACCGAACACCTTTCAGTCCCTGAAGCTCTTTCCGTATTTCCAAAAAGGCAGCCCTGGCTCTGGTGAGGCTGATCGTGTAGTCGGTGAAAATCGCGATCTGTCTCCCGTTGTATTTCAGTGGGGCGCGGCCCCATGCTCTCCTCAGGATTTCAACCGCGTCTCTGTCAGAGTGGAGTTTAGCGATTTAGCACTCGTGGACTCTCCTGGTCCTCCGGGCCACCGTAAGCGATGCGATCGGTCAACTTTTATATCTTGGTCCGGCTGCAGCATTTCTTTGAGCATTTTCGACACCGACTCTGGCATGCTGGAGCCTCTGTGCTCGTCAATGCCGACAATCCTGATGTTTCCCCATCGCATTCTTCCCTCCATATCCTCACACCTGTCTCTTAGAGTTACGAGCTGGATTTGAAGGCTGGTTACGGTGGACTGCAGCGAGGTCACCTCGTCGGACCATGTCGACAGTCCTGTCACATCTTGTATCTCTACCTTCATTTGATTCATTTCAGATCTGATAGCTGAAAAGGTGTTAGCAATTTCCGACTGTACGGCTCATATCTCGTTCTTGAGAGCCTCGAAGTCGCCTGCCAAGGCACTTTTAAGTTCCTCTTTAATTATCTTCGATATTTCTCCCCTTATGGTGTCGAGGAAATTGACTTGGATGTTATCAGTAGCCATGACGATGCTTTCAGCGGTTGCAGTAGGTGAAAGTTGCTCCGGGCTAGCTGGAGAAGGTTGCTTCTGCCTTGTGGTTCTTTTAGCTCGCTGGCTACTAGTTGTAAACTTTAACCTCTCCAGTTTTTATCCATTTGCGTTCGTATATTGCAGTCGGTTCAACTCTTGGGTAGTTTGAGGCAACCCACACTATAATTTAGATAAGGTTTACAAACAAAAGTGGCATTTTTGGACGGATATGTCGATAATTCTGCAGGAGCCCACGGTTAAGCGCATTACTCCATGTGCTGCTGACTCCGCTCCCCCATAAAAGACAGTTTTGAAATTGGTCTAAAATTTTGGAGGAGTGAAGGGTCAGCATGAGTGTTTTGTTAAAAGAAGGAGAATAACACGCAGTAACATTCTCCATGAATTTGTTGTCAGTTGACGTGATTAGAGTTATTTCACACAAACTAAAATCTGTCTTCATACCTTCATTTCTGTTTTGACTGAATCTGAAAAATCTGTTTTTTATGACTAAAATAAGCAAGAAAGTGTGACTGAAAATATTTCATTGTACAGTTGTATGTAAAAGTTTGGGCCCCCCTGTTGATTTCTATGATTTTCCTTTATAAATTATTGGTTGTCTGAATCAGAAATTTCAGTTAAATATATATATAGCAGATGAACACAGTGATATTTGAGAAGTGAAATGAAGTTTATAGGATTTACAGAAAGTGTGCAATAATTCTTTAACCAAAATTAGGCAGGTGCATCAATTTGGGCACCCCAACAGAAAAAATACATCAATATTTAGTAGATCCTCCCTTTGTAGAAATAACAGCCTCTGAACGCTTCCTATAGCTTCCAAAGAGAGTCTGGATTCTGGTTGAAGGTATTTTGGACCATTCTTCACTACAAAACATCTCAGGGTTATTGGTTTCTGAGCATGGACAGCCCGCTTAAAATCACATCACAGATTTTCAATAATATTCAGGTCTGGGGACTGAGATGGCCATTCCAGAACGTTGTACTTGTTCCTCTGCATGAATGCCTTAGTAGATTTTGAGCAGTGTTTAGGGTCGTTGTCTTGTTGAAAGATCCAGCCCCGGTGCAACTTCAACTTTGTCACTGATTCATGAACATTGTTCTCAAGAATCTGCTGATATTGACTGGAATCCATGTGACCCTCAACTTTAACAAGATTCCCAGTACCTGCACTGGCCACACAGCCCCACAGCATGATGGAACCATCTCCAAATTTTACTGTAGGTAGGAATTGTTTTTCTTGGAATGCTGTGTTCTTTTTCAGCCATGCATACCGCTTTCTTGTTATGTCCAAATAACTCAATTTTAGTTTCATCAGTCCACAGCACCTTATTCCAAAATGAAGCTGGCTTGTCCAAATGTGCTTTAGCATACCTCAAGCGACTGTTTGTTGCATGTACGCAGAAAAGGCTTCCTCTGCATTACAGCATCTCCTTGTGCAAAGTGCGCTGTATAGTTGAACGATCCACAGAGACACTATCTGCAGCAAGATCATGTTGTAGGTCTTTGGAGCAGGTCTGTGGGCTGACTATAACTGTTCTCACCATCCTTCGCTTCAGCTTATCTGAGATTTTTCTTGGCCTGCCACTTTGGGCCTTAACTAGTACTGTGCCTGTGGTCTTCCATTTCCTCACTATGTTCCTCACAGTGGAAACTGACAGTTGAAATCTCTGAGATAGCTTTTTGTATCCTTCCCCTAAACCATGATGTTGAACACTCTTTGTTTTCAGGTCATTTGTTAGTTGTTTAGAGGCTCCCATGTTGCCACTCATTGGGAGAGATGCAAAGAGGGAAAACATTTGCAAATAGCCACCTTAAATACCTTTTCTCATGATTGGATTCACCTGTGTAAGGAGGTCAAGGGTCAATGAGCTTACCAAACCAGTTTTGTGTTCCAGTAAGTAGTGCTAAATGTATTTAAATCAATAAAATGACAATAAAATTTATGCACCTGCCTAATTTTGTTTAAACAATTATTGCACACTTTCTGTAAATATTAGAAACTTCATGTCATTTCTCAAATATCAGTGTGTTCATCTGCGTTATGATATATTTAACTGAAATTTCTGATCCAGACAAATGATTTATAAAGAAAAATCACTTTTACATACAACTATATATCATAGTTTAAGGTTTTCTGGAGGGATGGGCTCTGGCCTTGTGAGGTCGTGAACAGAAGGCAGATAGTCAACTTGTGTGTGGAGGAGGACTGTGGGTCTTCTGAGGGGTTCCCCTTCGTGGTCCCCAACCCGACCTGAAGCAGGAGAAACACCAGACCTTAGACCTGTTTCTTCTCAGCTTAAATAACCAAGCTGAACCTCTTGTCTGTCTGCAGCTCTGTGGAGCTCCTCCCTCTGCTAGGCCAAAGGTCAGGCCACTACACCGCCATCATCGTAGAGGAACCAGACTCTTATGTAGGACGAGAGGTAGGCCACACCCACACGCTTTAAAAGATGAAGCATCTATCTGTTATTGGATGACATGTTTAAAAAAAGTGACATTTGACAGAAGGCACGTGGGAGACTGGACGCCACGTGTGAAGCTGGATAACTGATGATCTCCAGCACCAGAAGACTGGACCTCCTTCAGGGCGTGGCTCTGTCAAACTCAGACAGCAGATGAAAGAAAAAAACATTAATAAATAAAAATAAAAAATAAAATGATTGTTGTCACCGCAACAAATAGTACTGTGCACCCAGGGAGTGCACACACACACACACTCACACTTACACACACACTGTGTGAGGGCAGCAAGCACTTCATGTGTAAAAACAATCATTTAACATGTTTATGTCTGTGTGTAAAGAAGGGGTGGAGCCACCAAGACAGTCATGATCACGGGCAGAAACATGAACACATACACTGAATAGTTTCCACAATCCAGACTGCAGAGGTCAAAGGTCATCTGACAGCCCCTCTGTGTGTGTACAGGTCATCCTGGACCTGCTGCAGTTCTCAGGGTTGGAGGTGAGGAGAGCTCTGAGCACTGATCTCCCCCTGCTGGACGCTGTGAGAATCACAGCCTTACCCTCCTGTTACTTGCTGCACCCCAACGGCACACACACGCACATGCACGTGTAAGTATATAGACGTGTAAGTACACTCACGCACATGCACGTGTAAGTACATAGACGTGTAAGTACACTCACGCACATGCACGTGTAAGTACATAGACGTGTAAGTACACTCACGCACATGCACGTGTAAGTACACTCACGCACATGCACGTGTAAGTACACTCACGCACATGCACGTGTAAGTACACACACTGAGTGTGTTTTGGGATTTTATTGTTGTCAAGGAGACCTTTACTGATTTGATCTCTGCACAGTTACAGGCAGCTCGTGGGGATCTTGTTTGTTTGTTGTTTTGTTTTTGCTGACATTTGTAAACACTCTGTTTATTCTTTAGTTTTAATTTGAAGGGGTTTTGAGCTGAACTTGTCCTCTTCCTGTCTGTCCTCATGCAGTCAGAAGCGGCTGCGGTTCTTCTTCTCATCCTTGCTCAGGATGTTACCTGGTGTTCGGCGCCGGTTGAAACCAGCCAGCAGTTCTAGTGCCAGCCTGGTGGGGGCGCTGCCAGAAAAGCAGCACACGGAGCCGTGGAGACACTTTGAACGGTTTGTTTTTAATGCAGATTTAATGCAAATGTAATGAACGGTTACAAACTCGTGTGAAGTAGCCAATAGGAGCTCAGCGAGATTCAGGTCACAGGTCAAAGGTCGATGCTTTTTTTGACTTGTAGTCAGTGCCTCAAGCAGCCAGTAGGGGGCACTAAATGTTCACATTGAAAGATAGAGTTTAGCTACAAGATGGTCGTTTGTGCATTTTTCAGAAATGTGAAGGAAGAACCAGCAAAGAGGTTTGGTGGGACGGACCAGCAACACACTGTGACACGCCCATTTAACAAATGGCTCTGATGATTGGCAGTTCAGCTTGGAGCATGTGGTGCTGAGTGCATCACCACTAAACTGCAGTGGGTCCTGGATGGCAACCACCCAAGCAGACAACGATCCATCCCCACTTAACCAAAGTAAACATCGAGCAGCCGGGCGGTCACGCGGGCGTGTCAGTTGTGGCAGCAGGAGGCTCTGCTTTAGTCTTACGTTGGTGAAATAAAAACAGGAAAACACGTCTGCCACGTTGCTTCTGAAAGTTTGTTGCTCATCGCGCCATCCTGGTGGCCCCTAGAGGCTCCTGTTAGTTGTTTGAACATTGATGAATAACGTCTGCGCCTCGTTAGCGGCTCGGTTTGGTTCTGGATTTCTTTAATCTGAGGGTCAGTTTTAGACAGGGTTGGTCGGGTTGGGCAGTTCTGGTTTGGCCCAGTTTGATCTGGGTTGAAACCTGTTCTGTGTCCGTTTGTGTCTACAGGTCAAAGGTGTACGTGGCTGATCTGGAGTCAGCGCTGCACTACCTGCTCCGAGTCGAACTTGCTACCCATCACACCCTGGAGGGGGAGGAGCTCAAGACCTTCAAAGACTTTGTCACTGTGGTTGCCAAGGTAACAGGAATCAGTTGTTTGAGCTTTGTCTTGGTTCAGGATGTTAACCCAGTCTGACAGCGGACTGATTTTGGTCCAGCAGCCGGAGTCCGATCTGATCCAGTTGTGATGGACGTTGGATCGTGTGTGTCTGCTGAAAGCTGTCTGATGGTCATCTAATGGGGGTCATGTGACTCTGTCCAGCTGTACCCAGGTGGCGGTTCAGTGGTGAAGCTGATGGAGACACTCTCTGATTGGCTGCTCAGTCTGCCGCTGCAGCGAATTCCATACCAGGCTGTTCTGGACCTGGTGGACAACAAGATGCGGGTTAGTTTCACTCGTATTTCGACATCCTGATTTGTGGAAATCTTGGATCAGGTCCAACCCAGACCGTACTGTATGTGAACTACAGATCTCTGCTTGGTGTTTGTGATGTCATAAAAGGAAAAAACAACTTCCTTTTCGGCTTTAAATCCGTAACAAAGAAGGGATCAAAGAGTAAGTGTTGATGATGTCATAAGGAAGAATGTTGGAAATCAAAGGAAACTTTTGACCTGATGAGGATGTGGTGACTTCATGTCCTGTAGGAGTTAGTTAGTCCATAAACCAGATGTCCCCAAAGTGAAAACGTCTTCACAAAGAGAGAAAGTGACGTGTCTTTTGTACAGATCTCTGGTGTATTCCTGGGGGCGGAGGTTCGTTGGGTTGGTTGTCAGGGCAGCAGGGCGGGGCTTCGAGGTTACCCATGTTCACTTTGGACTCTGTTCCATGTCCTGACTGTCCAGTATGATGCCACACCCACTGCCCTGGACAACACAGGTATCTCCTCATGTATCCACCCGTCTTCTGTTGCCGTGTGATCTGGATTCTGTCATGTCCTACCAAACTGTGTCTTCTGCAGGTCTGGAGAGTAAGGCAGCCCCGGTGCTGCAAGTGATGCGACGCTACATCCGAACATTCTTTGGCTGTGAGCGTTGTGGCCAACACTTTGAGCAGGCAGCCACCGCCAGCATGCACCAGGTCCAGACCCGTGAGGACCAGATCCTGTGGCTGTGGAGGCAACACAACCGGGTCAACGACAGACTCTCTGGTAATGTCTTCTCAGAGCTAATGAGCTGATGCTAAATGTTGGACTAAACTAATAAGCTAGTCCCAGTATCTCTGACAAGCTAACAAGGCTAATGCTAATCATCTAAGGCCTCATGCTAACAGCAAATGAACCTGTGCTAAATGTCTGCTGAGAGCGACCTAACCAATGCTGAATGTCAACTAAAAGCTAACAGTTGTGCAGGAACATGTACTTTAGAGAAAGCAGGCTGTCTCATACTCAAGATCAGAAACTCCAGGTTTTTTGGCCGACCTGCCGGGGGTCAGGTTTTTGGCCGTCAATTCAATTCAGTTTATTCAATTTGTAGAGGGCCAACTCACAACAGCATCACCACAAGGTGCTTCACCCAAAACAACCCAAAAACAAATTAAAATGAATTAAAAGATTAAAAAACAATTATTAGACACAATATTAAACACAAATATTAAATATTAAAAGAAATAAAAAAGCATAATAACAACAATATAAAGCTTAGTGACAAATATGCTGATTAAAGAGAGGGAGAACAGATGTGTCTTCAATCTGGCTTTAAAAGTGTCTACAGAATCTGACTGTTTTATTGATGCAGGGAGATCATTCCACAGAACAGGGGCACGATAAGAGAAAGCTCTGTGACCCGCAGACTTTTTATTCACCCTAGAAACACAAAATAGTCCGGGCCCAGAACGTAGGGTTTTACTAAGACAGCTAGATAGGAAGGTACCAGTTTGTGAACAATTTTATAGACTAGTAGCAGAACCTTAAAATCTGCTCTCACAGAGACAGGCAGCCAGTGAAGAGACACCAAAAGGGGTGTAATGTGGTCGAACTTTCTGCTTCCTGTTAAAAGTCTGGCTGCAGCATTTTGAACCAGTTGGAGAGCCCTAATGCTGGACTGCGGTAAACCAGAAAATAGAACATTGTAATAATCCAACAGAAGAAACTAAAGTATGAATCTGGGTCTCAGCATCAGTCAGACAGGATGGGATGAATCTTCACTATATTTTGTACGGTGCGCTGAAAATATACACCAGGTCGAGAGGTGGCGTAAATTATACACCAAAATGAACCAGCACTGGAATCCACATAAAAATGAAAATGATCAACATGATAAACAGTGCCATTATACAAATCAGTGCATATGTTACATAAATAACACTTTCTTGATTATACTACATAATAATCAATACAAATCCCGCTTTTGCGGGATTGTTGGTCTATGGAGCATGATCCGTGGCCACAGCTCTGACCGCAAAGAAAGCGCTGCTCGCCTTTTTCTCCAGACTTCGAGCCTGGAGCCAGAGCAGCACTGAGCTTAACTTTGTGGTGTGATCGTTTTAGACTATGAAACTGATAATTACAACTGTAGTGTTCATTCCCTTCGCCCGTGCTGCAATCAGGTTTTGTCTTCTCCATTCGTTTGTTACAATAAAATAAATAAAGACATACATTTTAAAAATAAAGAAATCTGAAAAATTAGACGTGTCTTATTAATTGAGCAAGCAAATATCCACATGTCAAGAATTATTGACGTGGAAAGAGAATACAGTGGTTCCTCGCTATAACGCGGTTCACCTTTCACGGCCTCGCCGTTTTGCAGATTTCTTTAGTCCAACTTTGCATGCCTTTTTTTACAGTGCGTTGTGGTCTGTGTCTGTTTATAAGAATCTTCTCGCCCAGAAGAAAAAAGAGCGCCAACAACTACTCATAACTGTGTTTGTCACTCGGAAAAAGACACCTGCAGCGAGGTGCGAGTGGAAAAAGGCGCGGCATCAGGACGAAGAGGCGCGATCAGAGGAACTGTGAAATACTGGTCAGTCACTATTAATAATTTCTTATGTGTCCAACCTCGTAGGTTGATCGTTAAAATTAAATTCGTTAGATCTAAAAGCCATCATAATTATTTATAGGAAAACGTTCTATTTTTATTTCTCAAACAAATGTTTGGGCCTGAAAACAGGTTGGTCTTATTTTCCTACTAAGGTTTGAACTTTGAGAGTGTTTACACACGAGAGAAAAGTGAGAAAATGTTCATGCCTGATTGAGAAAAGTGTATAAAGTGGTTTTACAGGGTTTTTACAGCTTTGAAACATCTATAATAATTGTAAAAAATAACGCTGACTACGTCGTGGACTTCGATTTTTGTGGACTATTTTTAGAACGTAACTCCCGCGATAAGCGAGGGACCACTGTAACACTTTTTTGATTATACTACAAAACAAGTGATACGACGGCCGCTTTTGATGCTCTATTGGCACGCGTCGTGATTGCTGGAGTTCTTTTTCTTTGCTGTCTCCTGGCTTCCATGTCGTAAAATGAGGGTGTGTCTGAAGCGGAGTCTGAATATTTATGGGTGTGTTTATTATAATTACGATTGTTTTCACCCGCCGCATTTGTCAAGGTCACGTCAGGCTACGCTGGAAATGGGCAGGTGCGCACTGCTTGATACATGTCACGGCAACTTTGGTGTACTTCAAATTTATACAGGAAATTTACACCACAAGTGAGCAACTTTGATACATGAGGCCCAGTGAGAGCAACTGGTCAAGTATGACGTCAACCATTCAAGGGCACTCCCAGTAATCCCAAAATGATTTTCCAGCCTATCAAGTAGAATATGATGATCCACTGTATCAAATGCAGCACTGAGATCTAACAGCAACAGAACCGTAGTGGTGTCCGAATCCATCGTAAGCAGAAGATCATTCACCACTTTAGTGAGAGCCGTCTCTGTGGAATGATATTTTCTAAAAGCAGACTGCAGTGGCTCAAAGAGATTATTCTCAGTAAGATAGTCTACGAGCTGCCGTGACATCACTTTTTCCAGAATTTTAGAGCAAAATGATAGATTTGATATCAGCCTATAGTTTTTCAATACACTAGGGTCAAGATTAGGTTTCTTAAGTAATGGTTCAATCACTGCAGATTTGAAACATTTAGGAACAGATCCAGAAGTTAAAGAAAGATTAATAATTTCCAGCACAGTCGGCCCAAGAGTGGGCCACAGGTCCTTAAACAGTTTTGTTGGTATAGGATGAAATAAACAGGTTGTGCTTTTTGTTGACGTTACGAGTTTCGTCAGCATGTCTAGTGAGATACTGTAAATGTAGGTAATACATCAGTGGTAGCACCCACCTCAACAGCAGGGTGTAGTGGTTGGACCAAGGCTTGCTGAGATATGCACAACCTATTATCTTTTATTTTCTTCTCAAAATAATCCAAGAAGTCCTGTGCTGAAAAAGGCGAACGACTAACAGGTGGTTGTCCATGAATGAGAATTGCTCCCGTGTCAAACAAGAACTTTGAGTTATGCTTGTTTTTGTTGATCAATTCAGAGTAGTAGGTCCGCTTTGTAGTCAGTAATGCATGCTTATAGTCTAAGATAGCATCACGCCATGCAAGGTGGAATACTTCTAATTTGGAACTATGCCATTTTCATTCCAGCCCTCTAGCCTTCTGCTTAAGGTCACGCAAGTAACCATTGAACCAAGGCGACTATGCCTTGGGAAGGCAAAGCCTTAAAAGAGGAGGCCCAGTCTTATCAAGTGTAGTTTCAAGTGCTGAATTTAATCTATCCACTGACTGAACATTCACCAAACTTGAAGTTAAAATTTCAGGCAGGCTAGCTTCGAGTGCAGTCATATTTGAAGGTTTAAGTCATATTTGAAGATTTAATATGTCGACGTACTTTAATTGTAAGGTTGTTGCTCCACCAAACACGGCAGCAAAACTGTAAACCTAATAAACGAGTGGTCAGAAACCACCGATGTAAGAGGCATGATGTCAATATTTGTGACAACAAAGCCACGTGTGAGAACCAAATCCAGGGTATTTCCACTAATGTGTGTCAAATCCTGAATGTATTGCTGGAATCCTAATGCATCCACAATTTCCATAAATGATTTGCAGAGGGGATCATGTGAACGTTAAAGTCACAAATAATCAGAATGTTATCTGCACTAGTTGACAGACTAGAGCTGAACACATGAAATTCATCTAAGAATTCAGAATATGGGCCAGGAGGCCTATAAACAGTGACAAAATAACATAACTGATTTAAATTTTTATGACCCTGACGATATGTAGCATAGTGGGCAGAGTGAAGAATCAGACACTCAAACGAATTATATTTATAACCCCCAACAGTTAATAAGGTAAACCTGGATTTATAAATAAAAGCAACACCCCCACTTTGCCTCACATCACGAGAAACGTGACTAAATGTGTACATCAGTGGGCAGGAAGGACAGCTGTGGATTTAAGACAAGTTTCACATAACCCAATCATATCTAGACGATGATCCGTAATTAAATCATTAACCAGCAATGACTTCAAAGCCAATGATCTAATGTTAATGAGACCCAAACTAAGGATCTTAGTGGGGTCAACAGTTTTTGGTGAAGCTATGCGGAAATTGAGCTCCTCAGCAGCCGGTGACGCAACGCGCTTCAGCGGCCGACGGAGCTCAAGTGAAACGCCACATCTGCGGGCCTGCAACTGACAGCACTGGCAAAGAACCTCCACAACCCAGTGAGAGGAAGCAGCAGGAAGCTCTGTTGAGGGCAGGCACAGGTTGGGCAGAGTCAATCCGGTCATCGGAGATGACGGTCCAGGGAAAACAGGATGGATCCAACAGCCCCTCGTAAGCAACGAGCGCTCCCACGCACAAAAATAGTGTCCATCCCGGAGGAGGCGAGGATCAAACCCTCCAGCGAAGGCTGCCAGGTAAGCCTTAAATTTCACTGACACACCGCTGTGTTTTCCACGTCTTCTGAAGCGCCTCCTCCAAAAAGGAGCGCAAGGGAAATGGAGCAGGTGCACCTGGACCTCCACGAGCACAGGCGACAGGTCAGGGTGAGGCTCTCCCAGACCACACCCAGATGACAGCAGCAGCTCACAAAGACCATTAATGTGGTCTTTGTGGGCCCCACATACCAATGTGGTCACAGTGGTATGTTTACCACTGTGTTACATCACCTTCCTGTCATAAACATACCACTGTCCCAGCTTTTTTGAAATGTGTTGCATGCATCCATTTCAAAATGAGCAAATATTTGCACAAAAACAATAAAGTTTATCAGTTTGAACATTAAATATCTTGTCTTTGTGGTGTATTCAATTGAATATAGGTTGAAGAGGATTTGAAAATCATTGTATTCTGTTTTTATTTACATTTTACACAACGTCCCAACTTCATTGGAATTGGGGCTGTACATCATCCCACCATCCCCTTACTTCCAGTGTTGTCCCCAACTGACAAACACAAAGTCCCCAAAGCCTCTCTGCTTTCAAAAAGAACCATTCACCATAAATAACAACAGTCCCATAGAAAAAGGAATAAATGTCTGAACTATAAATCACCCAAAGCATGTTCTTAAAAAAAAAAGTGCGTTTGTTGAACATCTCATAAAAGCTGGGCCAGGCAGTGCCATTCGCTTAACACACATTCAACAAACTTTACAATATACCTGGCCACGCCTTTTAACAAAATCAACGCACCCTCTTCCTGCGTCAGCGTGTATTGCAGGAAATACTCAGCAAAGATTCCCAGTCAAACTCAAAATGCAACACTAACAGCTGAGTAAAAAAAACAAAAAAGATTAATAATAATAATGAATGGAGGCTAAATCAGAAGACCCCCATTCAAAAATGATCAATGCTATGTAAAAGTCTCGGGGGTATTGTAGAATGTGAACAAATAAACAGTACCGCCTCGTATCCTCATAGCTTGTCCTGTTATGGTCACTCAGGAGATGGACCAAGCTTGGACTCACTGAAGGCCTTCGCTGCCTCGGGAGAGTCAAACACCTTTGTTTTGCCGTTGATGGAGATCCGAAGCCGGGCTGGGTAAAGAAGACCATAGCGAACACTGTCTTTCTTCTGTAGAAGCTGCTTTACCTCATTAAAGGCAGGCTGGCGTCTGGACAGGTCGATGCTGTCATCAGGGAAGATGAAAATCTGCTCTTCTTGAAACTCCAACCTCCCTTTCTGTCTGGCTAGTTGCTGTATTCGCTTTTTGTCCTGGTAGTAATGGACACACATGATGAAAGCCCGTGGTCGTCGCCCCTCCATGGGCACCACCGCTGCTGCCACACAATGAGCTCTGTCCAGGACCAGAACCTGCTCCAGACCACTGGGACCACCAAGCACGTCATATAACAGGTCAGCGATGAATTTGGTGGGGCTTCCCTGCTCCATCCCTTCAGGTACTCCTAATATATGTAGGATCCATCTTCTTCCCCTATTTTCCAAGTCGTCGGTTTTTGCCAGTAACATTTTATATCGGTTATTCAAATCTGCATAACAGGTCTCCAGAACTTCTGCTTATCCAGATTGTTTAGGCCTTCTTCACATTCATCCAGCTTCTTAGTGAATTCATTAACAGCGGCTTGAATGGATGAGACGGCTTTTGAAATTTCCTCCCATAGGTTCTCATTTTCCTCTTGAATTACTTGTTTAACAATGTTGTGGAAGGCAAGCAGCATGGCCGCGTTGATAGCCGATTTGCTAGCAGTCTGAGTTGCCAGCTTGCGCTCCTTTGGAAGATGGTTGAGATGGCATTTTGCTCCAAGACAAGTCAGAAATGCTTGTAATAATGTCGACTGTCTAGCTGCGACTTAAAAAACTTTGAATTGGATAGCTTTGAATGCTTTATATAATATTTTGGTAAAAATACTGGGACCCCGTGGCTTGCACGTCTACTCCATAACGCACCCCTAGTGGTCTTCAGTCTGGCGGTTATAAACAACCAGAGCAGAGACATCCGGCAAGACACACAAAGCAGAAAAATAACTGCACACAACAAAAAAACTCAGCAAATGAGAGAGGCCTGACGGTGTGCCACCACAGGTGCCATCTTGGAACTCCATCCTCAACTTTCCAGTAATGTCACAGTCATCCTGGGGGTCGGGTTTTGGCCGTCCTCCTGGGGGGTGGGGTTTTTGGCCGGCTGGTTGGGGGTCGGGTTTTTTTTGGGCGGCCTGCTGGGGGTCAGGTTGTTTTGGCTGGTCTCCTAGGGGGTCATGAGGGTTGGAGCATTTGGTCATGTGACTGGCCTGAAAATGAAACAAGATAAAAGTCACGTCTTTGGCCTCTTGGAGTTTTGACCTTCTTTGAACTGTGATGTCACAATGTCAGAGTTATATTAAAATAAGTCAGGATGATGTCAATCAAATGAACTTTAAAGGAACTTTAAAGTTTTATTTTCCATTCTTACAGTTCTACAAAAAATTTGTGATGAAAACTGTATCCAGTGAACTATTTAAATTCACTGACTATTTAAATCATTCATTTAAAATAAAGTAATACAGTGTCTGATCATCAAATACCTTTCTTCTACCTGCCTTCAGTTTGCAGGTTTTCCAAAATTCTCAAAATGTTTTCCCTGACAGAATGGGCGTGGCCTATACCAGTTGGCGGCGCTGACTCACAAATGTAGCAATCTAAAGTTTTCATGGTATCATTTCATCAGCTGTCAGGAATTCCAAATTATGCCAACACCTTATCTTTAGCACCACCTATTGTTTTTTGACACAACATGCTCGGGTTCTACTTGTGGAGAGAAAAAAAAGCCAACATGCTGCCATTTTGTGGCTGAAGTTGAATGACGTCTTCCAGGTTGTTGAAGGAAAACCTTATTCAGGTTTTTGGTAGAGGTTGCCGTTGACCAGTGGCGTCTCCAGAGATTTTTTTCTGCAGGTGCTCTGGAGGAGCCTGGCTATGGGCTCATGTGTCATGACTGCTCTCTGCTACACCTCCGTCACATTCATGGTGTGTGTTGACAGTCACTGATGACATACAGAATGACCAAAATCACACACACAAACCTAGGCTACTGTTCAGTACAAATATTCACAGACCTCCACATGTAGCCTAAAAGAAAAAATCAATCAATCAATCAATTTTTTTATATAGCGCCAAATCACAACAAACAGTTGCCCCAAGGCGCTTTATATTGTAAGACAAGGCCATACAGCAAAAAATGCCAACAGCAGGCAGAGAGAAAATCTTTCACCTGCCCTTGATGTCTTCATAACAGCACAATGTGCCTGTTGTTGTGGTTAAGAGCAAAAGCATCAATGATTTGGTTCCTGTCCAGAGGCTGTGTTCTCTGAAGTATAATTACTCAGGAGTGACCCCGGGTCACTGGTTTGTCTGTGCCTTCTGCTGTTCCTCAGGTAGTTCTTTAGGCCACACAGACTTCACTTCCTTTCAGTTCCACTCATGGATATTTGGTCAGCAAAAACTGAACCATTTCAGCAACTTGAAAGTACACTCGCTGCAGTACGACGTCATCATTGATGCTAAAAAACTCGTCCATGCCTTTATCTCCTCTAGGCTTGACTACTATAACTCCCTGCTCTTTGGGGTCTCTGGAAAAAACCTTCAAAGGATCCAATACATTCAAAACAGTGCAGCTAGAATTCTGATTCAATTCAATTTTATTTATATAGCGCCAAATCACAACAAACAGTTGCCCCAAGGCGCTTTACATTGTAAGGCAAGGTCATACAATAATTATGAAAAACCCCAACGGTCAAAACGACCCCCTGTGAGCAAGCACTTGGCGACAGTGGGAAGGAAAAACTCCCTTGTAACAGGAAGAAACCTCCAGCAGAACCAGGCTCAGGGAGGGGCAGTCTTCTGCTGGGACTGGTTGGGGCTGAGGGAGAGAACCAGGAAAAAGACATGCTGTGGAAGAGAGCAGAGATCGATCACTAATGATTAAATGCAGAGTGGTGCATACAGAGCAAAAAGAGAAAGAAACACTCAGTGCATCATGGGAACCCCCCAGCAGTCTAAGTCTATAGCAGCATAACTAAGGGATGGTTCAGGGTCACCTGATCCAGCCCTAACTATAAGCTTTAGCAAAAAGGAAAGTTTTAAGCCTAATCTTAAAAGTAGAGAGGGTGTCTGTCTCCCTGATCTGAATTGGGAGCTGGTTCCACAGGAGAGGAGCCTGAAAGCTGAAGGCTCTGCCTCCCATTCTACTCTTACAAACCCTAGGAACTACAAGTAAGCCTGCAGTCTGAGAGCGAAGCGCTCTATTGGGGTGATATGGTACTACGAGGTCCCTAAGATAAGATGGGACCTGATTATTCAAAACCTTATAAGTAAGAAGAAGAATTTTAAATTCTATTCTGGAATTAACAGGAAGCCAATGAAGAGAGGCCAACATGGGTGAGATATGCTCTCTCCTTCTAGTCCCCGTCAGTACTCTAGCTGCAGCATTTTGAATTAACTGAAGGCTTTTCAGGGAACTTTTAGGACCACCTGATAATAATGAATTACAATAGTCCAGCCTAGAGGAAATAAATGCATGAATTAGTTTTTCAGCATCACTATGAGACAAGACCTTTCTGATTTTAGAGATATTGCGTAAATGCAAAAAAGCAGTCCTACATATTTGTTTAATATGCGCTTTGAATGACATATCCTGATCAAAAATGACTCCAAGATTTCTCACAGTATTACTAGAGGTCAGGGTAATGCCATCCAGAGTAAGGATCTGGTTAGACACCATGTTTCTAAGATTTGTGGGGCCAAGTACAATAACTTCAGTTTTATCTGAGTTTAAAAGCAGGAAATTAGAGGTCATCCATGTCTTTATGTCTGTAAGACAATCCTGCAGTTTAGCTAATTGGTGTGTGTCCTCTGGCTTCATGGATAGATAAAGCTGGGTATCATCTGCGTAACAATGAAAATGTTAAATGAAATTTATTATTATTATCATGACATTGTTGAACATGATGTCATTGAACGTCACATTACACTCATCTTGTGTAAAACAATCAGTTCTATTGATGAATGTTTATTTTCTTTTATGAGTAAATATTTATCTAATCACATAAATCTGAAAATGCCAGAAGAGTCTTACTGTGGAAAACTGAAATGATGTCATTGCCCTGTCTCTGTAACATGTTGTTAAAAGTCTAATTTAAGTCTAATTTAGGATATTTTTATTATTTTTTCTTCTTGTGGGTGGTGGGACAAAGTGCTGGTGTCCTCCAGCTGAGAAACTCACCCAGAGCAGACAAACACTGAGGGACTTCTCTATCTGAACACTCTTCAAAAAAACCATAAACCCTTAAAAAAAAACCTTAACAAGTAACTTCTGTCATAACAATTTAACACATTTCCAGATGTCATCTTAAAAAAAAAAAAAAGGGTGTCATGAGGAGAACAGTTTTCATCTGTGATGATGAATTCTGGCAACAGGTCAGATTAAAAGACTTTATTTAATCTGTGACCTTCTAAAGTGTTAGCTTTTGTTGCTACATTAGCCCCACATGTTCTCCATTTTTTGTAGAAGCGTTACAGCGCCACATACAGGCCTGGCATGTGTACTACAGCATTTTCACACTGTTTCACTGGATCTGTGAGAACGGAGATGATACCTGAATGGAACACTTTTTGAAAATGACAAAGAAAAAGATTGTACAGCAGAAGTTTAGATTCAGTGTAGACAAGGCCTTAAAAACATGGGATGAAATGAAATTAAAATAATAAATAAGGAATTATTTTCTTGGGGGTGCTGTGACAAATCCAGCCCATGACGTTGACTCTGACTTCTGGTTCTGGTTCTCCTCCAGGATCCCTGAGCGACGACCCTGTCTACCCCAAGGTGCCGTGGCCAAGCCCCGCCCTCTGTCCCTCCTGCCATGAGGAGAACAACGGTGTCCACATCTGGAATGAAAATAACGTCCTTGCCTTTCTGCGAAAACACTATGGGGCCTCGAACCTCTCGCCAAATTACGTTCTGATCCCTCCGCGTCTCCAGGTCCCTCCACAGCCCAGCCCAGCTCAGGAGGAAGCGGGGCGGCACCAAGGAGTTGGAGTTAAAGCACAAGAGAATAGGAGGGACGGGGGAGGGGGGAGGGAGGAACAACCAGAGTCTCACTCTGACCAAAACACCATGAAAGGGGCGGAGCATGACAGAGGAGGTGGAGCAGGTAAAGTGGGAGGAGTGAAAGGAGGAGGTGGGTGGAGCACGTTCACCAGCATGGACATGAGTCTGTGCGGGTTGCTCTACCTCAGCTCCGGACTCTTCATCATGATCCTCTTCTTCTTCTTCTTCAGAGTCAGATCCAGGAGGTGGAAGCTTCGGCAGACACGCCTCTACGTCTGATCGAGATCTGTTCAGCTCAGACTTTAGTCCGAGCTGAACTAAGACTAGTCTGAGTGAAGTAGAAAACGACATAAATGTGGACAAGATTAGATTGGACCTGGGTCAGACCGGTTTGGACTGGATTAGGGCTGATGGGGTTAGACCAGCGGTGGGCAATCACATGCCATGAAGGACCAAGGCACTGCCGGGTTTTCCTTCCTACTCATCAGCTCAGCAGGTGATTTCATTGATGATCAGGTGTTTATCTTCAAGGGAGAAGATCATCAGAAGATCAAACCCTCCTGCTCAGGTGATTGGTGGGGAGGAAAACCTGACCTCGTTGCTCACCCCTGGGTTAGACGCTGTGACCTGTGAAATTGAAATATTTAAGTTTTTGAACTTTGATACATTTCCTGTTATTCTGCCGTTTACTGAAAAATGTTTACAACTGTGGGGGCGGAGCTACTGTGGACTGGAGTTTGCAATAGTGGCCAGCTTCAGGAACTGCAGCAACCAGGTCTTTGTTAGATAACGAAGTGGTGAAAGAAAACGGTTTGGACTCACTGATCAGTTGATTGATCAAGTAATTGTGAACTTTGAGTTGGGGCTGTGATCTGGTTTCAGCGGGAGGTTGGATCTTTTGGACTTGAACGTGTTTTTTGGGCACCATGTTGGAAGGAGGTCTGTTCTGTTTGGTTCTGCTTCTGAGCTGTTTCATATGAATTTGAAATAAACTGTGTTTGTGCATCTTTCACTGACTCTGTTGGTTGCTGGTTGAAATCCCCTGAATGCTCAGTGAGTCTGGATCAGGATGCTGCTGCTGTCCCGTCATGCTTCACTTCGTCCCCTCAAACAAACTGTGTGTGTGTGTGTGTGTGTGTGTGTGTCTGCGCACTCACTTTACTGTGGGGAAAAAATTAGTATTTTAGTGTCAAGTGTTTTGTTTTTGTTGGCAAGTCACCTGATCATGATGGAAAGATGTTCAGGAAAGTACAAGGAGAAAGTAGACAGGAGTGCAAGGAGATCTGGAGTAAGGTGAAAAGAGAAGTGGCAAAAGTGAAGGAAAAGGCATATTGCGAGCTGTACAAGAAGATGAACAGTAAGGAAGGAGAAAAGGACTTGTACAGATTGGCCAGACAAAGGGACAGAGCTGGAAAGGATGTGCAGCAGGTTAGAGTGGTAAAAGATGCAGATGGTAATGTGCTGACAAGTGAGGAGAGTGTGCTGAAAAGGCGGAGGGAATATTTTGAGGAGCTGATGAATGAAGACTGAGAGAAAGAAAAGGCTGGATGATGTGAGAGTAAAGGCTTGGTTACACATAGACGGTTTTGTCGGCGAGTAGTACATAGACCGAAGTTCGCGGTAGTTCCGGCTGTTTTCGCAGTGGAAAGGGGCGGAGCGCGCGCAGCGGGGCTCCTCCTCACTCTTTCCCCCAAAAAACTCTGTCATAATTGTGTTTAGAAACCAGTCACCATTTGTTTTATTATACATCTGTGTAGTTAATTAATAAAATATTCTCTACAGACAATTCGCTCACGCGCACGTAAAAAAAAAGAAAGAAAGAAACTCCACTCCCTGCTGCTGTTTGCAGCGGGGCTCCTCCTTGCTCTTTCCCCCAAAAAACTCTGTCATAATTGTGTTTAGAAGCCAGTCACCATTTGCTTTATTATACATCTGTGTAGCTAATAAGCAAAATAATCTCCAGGACGATTCGCGCGCGCACGCACGTAAAATAAAAATAAAAAGAAACTCCGCTCCACGCTGCTGTGGTGCTGCTGCTCGCTCCAAAAACTCTGTCATGATTGTAAAATAAAGGACAAAAGAGACATAAGTCCTGCTCACAGGCTGCTACCAGATACAGGACATGTTCACATCTTCAAACTCCAGACATCTCCACATCACTACATATTCAGTCCCTGATTGGTCATCGTGGCGCGACGAGAACTGCGGCACTACAGGAAGCGGCAGGATGAAACAGCGATTAAAAAGTATCAAACGCCGTTGTTCGCGTTGTCGCTGTCGTCATGGGAGGTCTTCGGGAGTGCTCCCGGAATTATTCGACATGTTGAATAATTTTTTCGCCGATTCCCGGTAAAGCCGGAACTAAGCCACGCCCCTAGTGCCGGTGTTAACAACGGCGTGTGATCCTTAAGACGGCCAAAAACTCTTCCGGGACGCTTCCAGGAGCTCTTACCGTCTGTGTGTAAACAGGGCTTAAATCAGGAAGTACAAGAGATTAGTAAGGATGAAATGAGGGCAGCTATGATGAGTCAAAAGGCAGTTGGTCCAGGTGACATTCCAGTGGAGGCATGGAAATGTCTAGGAGAGATGGCAGTGGAGTTTCTAACCAGATTGTTTAATAAAAGTACTCCTGGACCACTTTGAAGTACCCCTTCCAAGTACTTTGAGGATCTCCTCAATCCCATCGTCACGTCTTCCGAAGAGGAAGCAGAGACTGGGGACTCAGAGGCGGACTCATCCATTACCCAGGCCGAAGTCACCGAGGTGGATAGAAAGCTTGTCAGTGGCAAGGCCCCTGGGGTGGATGAAATCCGTCCTGAGTACTGGCTGACATGCCTCTGCAACATCGCGTGGAGATCGGGGACAGTGCCTCTGGATTGGCAGACTGGGGTGGTGGTCGCTCTGTTTAAGAAGGGGGACCGGAGGGTGTGTTCCAACTATAGGGGGATCACACTCCTCAGCCTCCCCGGTAAGGTCTATTCCAGAGTACTGGAGAGGAGAATTCAACCGATGGTCGAACCTCGGATTCAGGAGGAGCAGTGTGGTTTTCGTTCTGGTCGCAGCACACTGGACCAGCTCTACACGCTCCATCGGGTGCTCGAGGGTTCATGGGAGTTCGCCCAACCAGTCCACATGTGTTTTGTGGATCTGGAGAAGGCATTCGACCGTGTCCCTCGGGGCACCCTGTGGGGAGTGCTCCGGGAGTACGGGGTCCGGGGTCCTTTGCTAAGGGCTATCCGGTCCCTGTACGACTGCAGCAGGAGCTTGGTTCGCATTGCCGGTAGTAAGTCAAACCTGTTTCCAGTGCACGTTGGCCTCCGCCAGGGCTGCCCTTTGTCACCGGTTCTGTTCATTATTTTTATGGACAGAATTTCTAGGCGCAGCCAGGGTGTAGAGGGGGTCTGGTTTGGGAACCACAGAATATCGTCTCTGCTGTTTGCGGACAATGTGGTTCTGTTGGCTTCGTCAAATCAGGACCTTCAGCGTGCACTGGGGCGGTATGCAGCCGAGTGTGAAGCATCCGGGATGAAAATCAGCACCTCCAAATCTGAGGCCATGGTTCTCGACCGGAAAAAGGTGCTTTGCCCTCTTCAGGTCGGTGGAGTGTCCTTGCCTCAAGTGGAGGAGTTTAAGTATCTTGGGGTCTTGTTCACAAGTGAGGGAAGGATGGAGCGTGAGATCGATAGACGGATCGGTGCAGCATCTGCAGTGATGCGGTCGCTGTATCGGTCCGTCGTGGTGAAGAGAGAGCTGAGTAGGGGGGCAAAGCTCTCGATTTACTGATCGATCTACGTTCCGATCCTCACCTATGGTCATGAGATTTGGCTCATGACCAAAAGAACGAGATCGCGAGTACAAGCGGCCGAGATGAGTTTCCTCCACAGGGTGGCTGGGCGCTCCCTTAGAGATAAGGTGAGGAGCTCGGTCACTCGGGAGGAGCTCGGGTCGGGCCGCTGCTCCTCCACATTGAAAGGAGTCAGTTGAGGTGGCTCGGGCATCTTTTCCGGATGCCCCCTGGACGCCTCGCTGGAGAGGTGTTCCGGGCACGTCCCATTGGGAGGAGGCCCCGGGGAAGACCCAGGACATGCTGGAGGGACTACATCTCTCGGCTTGCTTGGGAACGCCTTGGGGTTCCCCCGGAGGAGCTGGGGGAGGTGTGTGTGGATCGGGAGGTCTGGGCGGCTTTGCTTGAGCTGCTGCCCCCGCGACCCGACTCTGGATAAAGCGGAAGAAAATGGATGGATGTTTAATAAAATCTTGGAAAGTGAGAGGATGCCTGAGGAATGGAGACAAAGTGTGCTGGTTCCTATTTTTACGAACAAGGGTGCAGAACTACAGAGGCATAAAGTTGATCACCCACAGCATGAAGCTTTGGGAAAGAGTAGTAGAAGCGAGGCTTGGAAATGGGATCTGTAAGCAGCAATATGGTTTCATGCTGAGAAAGCACTACAGATGCAATGTTTGCTCTGAGATTACTGATGAAGTATAGAGAAGGCCAGGAGGAATTACATTGTGTGTTTGTGGACTTAGAAAAAGCTTATGATAGGGTGCCAAGAGAAGAGCTGTGGTATTGTATGAGGAAGTCGAGTCACAGAGAAGGATGTGAGGGTGGTGCAGGACATGTACAAGGACTGTGACAGCGGTGAGATGCGCAGTAAGAATTAAAGATTCATTCATGGTGGAGGTGGGATTACACCAAGGATCAGCTCTGAGTCCTTTCTTTCTTCCAGTGGTGATGGACAGGTTGATGGATTAGCTCAGACAGGAGTCTCCATGGACTATGATGTTTGCCCAACCAGGTAGAGCCATAGACTCCCATCTGCTGTATGCAATGATTTTTTATTATTATCTTTTATTTGGAGTGGCAAATATCCATCACATACATTTTTACATACTTAATCACTCAAGAACACAGAAATACAAGTAGATGGATTCAGAGAGTTCACATGAATCGTCCATATTGCCCTCCTGAGATTTTTTGGGATCATTAATTATTCCACTTATAAACAATATCAAAACAAAAAAGAACAGGGAAGCACTCCCCTGCCCCCCCAAACAATCAAACATCACAAAATGGTAAGAGGGTAGATTCACTCAAAGCATTAATACCAATAAATGAAATCAGATCTGATTGGTTTCACATACTCCAGATCCTATAATTTTTTTCTTTCTGAACTTTGAGGGAAAATATCTTCTCCATGACATAAATCTCATAAACACTTTCAACCCATTCCTCAGTGATGGGTGGTTCTACTCTTAACCATTTCCTAGTGATGTATTTCTTACAGGCTGCCAGTAGTGTAGCCAGCAGTTTTTTGTCTCTGATGTCCCGTGTTTCAAACAATAATCACCCAAATGCATCACGTCACATTTAAATGGAATGTCTACACCAAATACATTTCTTGTATGTTTGTGGATCTCTTCCCAGTAAGGCCTCATTACTGGGCAGTCCCAAAACATATGGAAGTGATTTGCTCCATTAGACCCACAAAGTCTCCAACAAGTGTCCCCACTGCCTTGATGTCATTCTTGTGTGGGTGTGAGGAAAAAAAAAATCTAGCAATATTTTTTCCAGCAGAACTCTGGCCATGTGTTTGATCCGGTTGTAACTGACACATTTCCTCCTGTCTCTCCTGTGAGATCGTTACCTTTAGTTCCTTTTCCCATTTCTTCTTTGTGTATTCTGTATTCTCTTGTTTAGATAATTGTTTGGGACTATATGATCTGGAGATCATTTTGTTGCTTGCTCTGGACTTATTTAATGATAAAAATACCTCTTTGAACCCTGACTCAGCTTTTCCAAACTCCTCTTTAAGATTTTTGTTGAAATCATTTCTTACTTGCTAAAAAAAACATCTTTCTCCAGTCCATGAGCCTTCTGTAGGGCTTCAAAACTCTGAAATCCCCCCTTGTGGACAAAATGAGTAATAGGTAGTTAAACCATTTTAGATGCATGTCTTAAATCTGCCATCGATTCTATTTGGTGCACAGTCTGTATCATAGACACACCATCTCATCATTTTTGATGTGTGTCTCAATCTGCAAATTTTGACTACGTCCTGCCATGCCTTCAGAAAACTGTCACGGAGTCTTCTGGGATCTCCTGTTCTCCTTATTGTCACTTAGCGGGGCTGTTGTTGGTGTTCCGTTTATCTTTGTACCTTCTGTTTCTTTCCATGCTGCAGTGTATGTTGGTGAACACGGGCAGCCTGAAGGTCTCAGTTGGGTGTTGTGGTTGTGTTCTTGTAAGCAGGGACAGTCCAGCCTCCCTTTTCTTAGTTGCAATGTTTTAATTTTGATTCTGGCCCTTTTGCTTTGCCACAGATACCTCACTATGAATCTGTCCCATTCGAAGAACTGCTTTGGTGGTATTTTGACTGGCAGATGCTGGAAAAGGTACAACATCCGTGGAAGAATATTCCATCTCATTGACTCTATCTGGGAACTTAAAAAGGGAATAACATTCCACCTATTTATATCAGACTTTACCTCTAAATTTAATGGGCCGTAGTTAATGTCAGTCTCGAGAAGTTGCGAGGCAGTGAGACACCCAAATATTTAATGAACTCAGCATTCCAATTCCAACTGTACTCGGTCTTAATCGAAACTGGAGGGTCATATTTAAATGTTAATACTTGAGTTTTATTAATTTTATAACCAGAAATTAAACCAAATTGCTCAAGCAATTTCTTCATTTTGGGGCGTGTCTGTGCAAGTTGTTATACTAAACAATAAATCGTCAGCAAATAGGGCCAGTTTTTGTTCCCCGGGTGTCATTTTTACCCCCTTTCTGTCAGACCTCTGACTCATGGCGAAGAGGAGCAGCGACGTCACGTTCCTCTCTCCAAAATAAATGAGTTGGTTAAATCTCCATTCATTTTAATTCTAGCTGTTGGTTTGTTATATAATGACGCAAATGTGTCAATTATTGCTGCATGAAAACCAAATTTTGATCGTAGTTTATATAAAAATGACCACCTCATTGAATCAAATGGTTTAATATCAGTGCTTCTAGTCTTTGGTTTTGTGATCCGTCTCCTAACGTGCAGTGTTTTCCTGATGTTGTCTTCAGTCTGTCTTTGTCTGACGGAGCCCGGCTGGTCCTCATGTATTAATACTGCTCGTATTGTTTCTATCCCTTTAGATAACATAGAGGTGAATAGTTATCGACCTCGTAATAACGCTGATTGTAAAAAGGAGCTTTTTTTTATTTTTTATTTCTTGAGTATTTGTTTTGTCTTTGTTTTGCATGTTCTTTCTGTCGTCTTTTCAAATCCTCTTCTAATTTTTGGAGTTTTTGTTCTCTAACTTTCTTCTCATACAACCCCTGGCAAAAATTATGGAATCACCGGCCTCGGAAGATGTTCCTTCAGTTGTTTAATTTTGTAGAAAAAAAGCAAATCACAGACATGACACAAAACTAAAGTCATTTCAAACGGCAACTTTCTGGCTTTAAGAAACACTATAAGAAATCAAGAAAAAAAAATTATGGCAGTCAGTAACGGTTACTTTTTTAGACCAAGCAGAGGAAAAAAATATGGAATCATTCAATTCTGAGGAAAAAATTATGGAATGACCCTGTAAATTTTCATCCCCAAAACTAACACCTGCATCAAATCAGATCTGGTCGTTGACATTGACCCTATGTGTCTTTTTGCAAGGAATGTTTTTGCAGTTTTTTCTCTATGGCAAGATGCATTATCATCTTGAAAAATGATTTCATCATCCCCAAACATCCTTTCAATTGTCCAAAATATCAACGTAAACTTGTGCATTTATTGATGATGTAATAACAATAATAATGGTAATGTTTTTGGCGTCAGATTTCCCATTTGATGAGTCAATTTTTGGCTTTAGTTGGACGTTAAAACCTCCTCCAAAAGTTAAAATCCCTTGACTTTTTGTTATCATTACATCAACCACATGTTGGTCCCTGCCTGGAGGAACACACACGTTAAGGACACGTGTCACAGTACCTTTGATTTTACCTGTAACCATAACAAATCTGCCTTCATTGTCCTTATGTTCTGATACGTGTTTGTAATTTACAGCATTGGTGATCAGAGTCTCTGCTACTCTCCACCTCCACAATCCACAGGAAGAAAACAGGTTTAATTCCTGATCTGTTCAATTTAGCACATTCAGAGTCATTCAGGTGTGTCTCCTGTAAAAAAGCTCTCTGGATTTGTTGGTTCTTTCATTTTGATCAGATCTTCCCCCCTTTTTATTGGATTGAGTCCAGCATTTATGGATGGATGAGATTTATTGTCATTGTCATTACAACATTGTGTGTCTGCGGACATACATTGAGCTCTACAGGGAGGGTAACATTAGGAATCTACAGCAGGCCATGGAGCAGGTGATTAGAGACCCTGCAAGGCTTATGACAAATGTGGGTGTGGAATCCATTAGCTTAGCGGAGATTTTAGTGCAGAAAATCCACTATGGTGATCAAATCAAATCAATTTTATTTATATAGCGCCAAATCACAACAAACAGTCGCCTCAAGGCACTCCATATTGTAAGGCAAAGCCATACAATAATTACGGAAAAACCCCAACGGTCAAAACGACCCCCTGTGAGCAAGCACTTGGCGACAGTGGGAAGGAAAAACTCCCTTTTAACAGGAAGAAACCTCCAGCAGAACCAGGCTCAGGGAGGGGCAGTCTTCTGCTGGGACTGGTTGGGGCTGAGGGAGAGAACCAGGAAAAAGACATGCTGTGGAGGGGAGCAGAGATCAATCACTAATGATTAAATGAAGAGTGGTGCATACAGAGCAAAAAGAGAAAGAAACAGTGCATCATGGGAACCCCCCAGCAGTCTAAGTCTATAGCAGCATAACTAAGGGATGGTTCAGGGTCACCTGATCCAGCCCTAACTATAAGCTTTAGCAAAAAGGAAAGTTTTAAGCCTAATCCTAAAAGTAGAGAGGGTGTCTGTCTCCCTGATCTGAATTGGGAGCTGGTTCCACAGGAGAGGAGACTGAAAGCTGAAGGCTCTGCCTCCCATTCTACTCTTACAAACCCTAGGAACTACAAGTAAGCCTGCAGTCTGAGAGCGAAGCGCTCTATTGGGGTGATATGGTACTATGAGGTCCCTAAGATAAGATGGGACCTGATTATTCAAAACCTTATAAGTAAGAAGAAGAATTTTAAATTCTATTCTAGAATTAACAGGATGATTAACAGTGATGGTGCAGTTTATTTGCCAGGGAGGGAAATTCAACAAGTTGAGACTGTGGCCTGCTTCCGTAGTCATGTCCATAAAAATCATAGAGGGATATGCTTTCCAAACTTAATACCCATTACTATATTGGATAATGTTGAAATTGAGGATGGCCCAGTGGTTGTTCCAGCAATAGCAAAGACTTTGTGTCTGCTACCTACAGCACGCGTGGAATGTCGCAAACCTAAACCTACTTCTAGGCATCTTAACAACCTTATATATCATTACGGCGATGCATCAACTCCTCAACTAAGACTGAACTCGAAGCTAGACTTCCTGATGTTTTAGCTTCACATTTGACAAATACCCAGTCAGTAGACAGACTTGTGGATAGTTTAAAATCAGTGCTCAAAACCAGGCCCGGCACCAAAAAAAAAATATTAAGGGGGCAATGAGTTTATCACAGGGGGCGCCCCCCCCCCCCCCAAAAAAAAGTGCACACCGGAGGGTACCTGCCTCTGAGCGTGCGTAATGAATTGGGTGCACTCCTAGAAAGCTCGTGTATTTAGGCTACACCGTTGTAAGAGACTGACTGAGTAAGAGTAAAGAGTGATGACAGTATTTTTTAATTATTATTTGAACATATACGAGGTCTGTCCATAAAGTATAGGTCCTTTTTATTTTTTTCCAAAAACTATATGGATTTCATTCATGTTTTTACGTCAGACATGCTTGAACCCTCGTGCGCATGCGTGAGTTTTTCCACGCCTGTCGGTGACGTCATTCGCCTGTGAGCACTCCTTGTGGGAGGAGTCGTCCAGCCCCTCGTCGGAATTCCTTTGTCTGAGAAGTTGCTGAGAGACTGGCGCTTTGTTTGATCAAAATTTTTTCTAAACCTGTGAGACACATCGAAGTGGACACGGTTCGAAAAATTAAGCTGGTTTTCAGTGAAAATTTTAACGGCTGATGAGAGATTTTGAGGTGATTCTGTCGCTTTAAGGACTTTTCACGGTGCGAGACGTCGCTCAGCGCTCTCAGCCGCCGTCGTCAGCCTGTTCAAGCTGAAAACCTCCACATTTCAGGTTCTATTGATCCAGGACGTCGTGAGAGAACAGAGAAGTTTCAGAAGAAGTCGGTTTCAGCATTTTATCCGGATATTCCACTGTTAAAGGAGATTTTTTTAATGAAAGACGTGCGGACGGATTGCAGCGTCGGCTGATAACCATTTGGATTTTACAAATGGTTATCAACACGGAGGTGTTTTTCCTGTGCCGCCGCACCGCGTCAGCTGCGTCCCGACGCACGGACCCATCCGCACGTCTTTCATTAAAAAAAATCTCCTTTAACAGTGGAATATCCGGATAAAATGCTGAAACCGACTTCTTCTGAAACTTCTCTGTTCTCTCACGACGTCCTGGATCAATAGAGCCTGAAATGTGGAGGTTTTAAGCTTGAAACAGGCTGATGACGGCGCCTGAGAGCGCTGCACGACGTCTCGCACCGTGGGAAGTCCTTAAAGCGACAGAATCACCTCAAAATCTCTCATCAGCTGTTAAAATTTTTACCGAAAACCAGCTTAATTTTTTGAACCATGTCCACTTCGATGTGTCTCACAGGTTTAGAAAAAATTTTGATCAAACAAAGCGCCAGTCTCTCAGCAACTTCTCAGACAAAGGAATTCCGACGAGGGGCTGGACGACTCCTCCCACAAGGAGTGCTCACAGGCGAATGACGTCACCGACAGGCGTGGAAAAACTCACGCATGCGCACGAGGGTTCAAGCATGTCTGACGTAAAAACATATGAATGAAATCCATATAGTTTTTGAAAAAAATAAAAAGGACCTATACTTTATGGACAGACCTCGTAGACCCTCGGTCAAGTGATCTCCTGCATACCGCAAAACCAAACCAACATCTGATCTGAGAAACGACACGAGACAGTAGATTAACCCCACATAAACCTTTCATGTAGATATACAGTGGTCCCTCGTTTATCGCGGGAGTTACGTTCTAAAAATAGCCCGCAATAGGCGAAATCCGTGAAGTAGTCAGTGTTATTTTTTTACAATTATTATAGACGTTTTAAGGCTGTAAAACTCCTCACTACACACTTTATACACTTTTATCAAACAGGCATTAACATTTTCTCACTTTTCTCTCGTGTGTAAACACTCTCAAAGTTTAAACCTTAGTAGAAAAATAAGACCAACCTGTTTTCAGGCCCAAACATTTGTTTGAGAAATAAAATTAGAACGTTTTCCTATAAATAATGATGGCTTTTAGACCTAATGAATTTAATTTTAACGATCAACCTACGAGGTTGGACACATAAGAAATTATTAATAGTGACTGACCAGTATTTCACAGTTCCTCTGATCGCGCCTCTTCGTCTTGGCGCCGCGCCACTGTTGCGCCTTTTTCCACTTGCACCTCGCTGCAGGTGTCTTTTTCCGACTGAACACCACAGTTATGGGTAGTTGTTGGTGCTCTTTTTTTCTTCTGAGTGAAAAGATTCTTATAAACAGACATGCAGAACACAATGCGCGTGCTCTCCCTTCGCGGTGCCGCAACAGGTGTCCCGTCATCTCGACAGAACACCGGCCTGCTTGATGAGGGCGCAAAGCACAATGCGCTGGTAAAAAAAAAAAAAGCATGCAAAATTGGACTAAAAAAATCCACGAAACTGAGTATTTCTTTTTCTTTCTTATTTTTATTTTTGATAATTCTCACATCCGAGGGGGCGAGGTTGATGACGTGAGGGGGCGTCGCCCCCAAATGCCCCCTCGTGGCGCCGGGTCCGCTCAAAACTACACTCGACATGATTGCACCACCTGTGTTAAAACCGCGCTCCCCCAATTCACAGTCACCTTGGTTCAATGATTATCTGCGTGACCTCAAGCATAAAGGAAGAGGTCGAGAACGGAAATGGCGTTGTTCAAAATTAGAAGTATTCCACCTTGTGCGGCGTGATGCTATCTTAGACTATAATCATGCATTACTGACTACAAAGTGGACCTATTACTCTGATTTGATCAACAAAAACAAGCATAACTCAAAGTTCTTGTTCAACACGGTGGCAACACTTATTCATGGACAACCACCTGTAGTTCGCTCTCCTTTTACAGCACAAGATTTCCTGGATTACTTTGGGAATTAAATAGAAGACATCAGGTTAAACATATCCCAGCATGCCTTAACCCAGCCACTACACCCTGCTATTGAGGTGGGCGTAATTACTGAGGTATTACCTAGATTTACAGAATTTGATAGTATCTCACTAGGCATGCTGATGAAACTCGTAATGTCAACAAAAAGCACAACCTGTTTATTTGATCTTATACTAACAAAACTGTTTAAGGACCTGTGGTCCACTCTTGGGCCGACTGTGCTGGAAATTATTCATCTTTCTTTAACTTCTGGATCTGTTCCTAAATGTTTTAAATCTGCAGTGATTAAACCATTACTTAAGAAACCTAATCTTGACCCTAGTGTATTGAAAAACTATCGGCCGATATCAAATCTATCATTTTTCTCTAAAATTCTGGAAAAAGTGGTGTCACAGCAGCTCGTAGACTATCTTACTGAGAATAATCTCTTTGAGCCACTGCAGTCTGCTTTTAGAAAATATCATTCCACAGAGACGGCTCTCACTAAAGTGGTGAATGATCTTCTGCTTACAATGGATTCGGACACCACTACGGTTCTGGTGCTGTTAGATCTCAGTGCTGCATTTGATACAGTGGATCATCATATTCTACTTGATAGGCTGGAAAATCATTTTGGGATTACTGGGAGTGCCCTTGCATGGCTGACGTCATACTTGACCAGTTGTTCTGTGTTTTGTACAGTAACACTACCTCTAACCTTAGTGACATGAAATTTGGAATTCCACAGGGCTCTGTTTTAGGCCCCCTGCTTGTCTCCCTTTATATAGCACCCCTTGGGCACATATTGCGGTGTTTTGGGATTACCTTTCGCTGCTATGCAGATGATACTCAGTTATACATGCCGATAACTGCTGGTAATCTCGTTCACATAAAATCCTTAGAAGATTGCCTTGCAGCAGTGAGAAGTTGGATGTCCAGAAACTTCCTACTTTTAAACTCTGATAAGACTGAAATGATGGTTCTTGGTCCAGTGAGTCATTGGCATCAATTTGACCAGTTAACGCTCAGCCTCGGCTCGTGTGTCATACATCACACTGACAAAGTGAGGAATCTTGGGGTAATTTTTGATCCTTTGTTGTCTTTTGGCCACATTAGAAATATTACGAGGACTGCTTTCTTCCAGCTGTGAAATATACTGAAAATTTGTCCCATCCTGTCTATGGCTGATGCTGAGACCCTGATCCATGTGTTTGTCTCTTCTAGATTGGACTACTGCAATGTTCTATTTTCTGGTTTACCGCAGTCCAGCATTAGGGCTCTCCAATTGGTTCAAAATGCTGCTGCCAGACTTTTGACATGAAGCAGAAAGTTCGACCACATTACACCCATTTTGGCGTCTCTTCACTGGCTTCCTGTCCCAGTGAGATCAGATTTTAAGGTTCTGCTAGTAACCTATAAAATTATTCATGGAGTGGCACCTCCCTACCTAGCTGACCTAATTAAACCTTACGTACCAGCCCAGGCTTTACGTTCTCAGGGTGCAGGACTACTTTGTGTCCCTAAGGTGAATAAGAAGTCTGCAGGTCACAGAGCTTTCTCTTATCGTGCCCCTGTTCTGTGGAATGATCTCCCTGCATCAATAAAACAGTCTGATTCTGTGGAAATTTTCAAGTCCAGACTTAAGACGCACTTATTTTCCCTTTCATATGGCTAGTATACTGGTACAGTTTTGTTTTACGCTTTTTACTCTTTTAATTCATTTATTAGTAATTGGAGCGTGCCGCGGCCTCAACTTTACCTAAATTCTGGGTGTTTTAGTGAAGTTTAGGGCTAGCGGCCGGTGATGAAATCAAAAATCAAATCAATTTTATTTATATAGCGCCAAATCACAACAACAGTTGTCCCAAGGCGCTTTATATTGTAAGGCAAAGCCATACAATGATTACAGAAAAACCCCAACGGTCAAAACGACCCCCTGTGAGCAAGCACTTGGCTACAGTGGGAAGGAAAAACTCCCTTTTAACAGGAAGAAACCTCCAGCAGAACCAGGCTCAGGGAGGGGCAGTCTTCTGCTGGGACTGGTTGGGGCTGAGGGAGAGAACCAGGAAAAAGACATGCTGTGGAAGAGAGCAGAGATCGATCACTAATGATTAAATGCAGAGTGGTGCATACAGAGCAAAAAGAGAAAGAAACACTCAGTGCATCATGGGAACCCCCCAGCAGTCTACGTCTATAGCAGCATAACTAAGGGATGGTTCAGGGTCACCTGATCCAGCCCTAACTATAAGCTTTAGCAAAAAGGAAAGTTTTAAGCCTAATCTTAAAAGTAGAGAGGGTGTCTGTCTCCCTGATCTGAATTGGGAGCTGGTTCCACAGGAGAGGAGCCTGAAAGCTGAAGGCTCTGCCTCCCATTCTACTCTTACAAACCCTAGGAACTACAAGTAAGCCTGCAGTCTGAGAGCGAAGCGCTCTATTGGGGTGATATGGTACTACGAGGTCCCTAAGATAAGATGGGACCTGATTATTCAAAACCTTATAAGTAAGAAGAAGAATTTTAAATTCTATTCTAGAATTAACAGGAAGCCAATGAAGAGAGGCCAATATGGGTGAGATATGCTCTCTCCTTCCAGTCCCCGTCAGTACTCTAGCTGCAGCATTTTGAATTAACTGAAGGCTTTTTAGGGAACTTTTAGGACAACCTGATAATAATGAATTACAATAGTCCAGCCTAGAGGAAATAAATGCATGAATTAGTTTTTCAGCATCACTCTGAGACAAGACCTTTCTAATTTTAGAGATATTGCGTAAATGCAAAAAAGCAGTCCTACATATTTGTTTAATATGCGCTTTGAATGACATATCCTGATCAAAAATGACTCCAAGATTTCTCACAGTATTACTAGAGGTCAGGGTAATGCCATCCAGAGTAAGGATCTGGTTAGACACCATGTTTCTAAGATTTGTGGGGCCAAGTACAATAACTTCAGTTTTATCTGAGTTTAAAAGCAGGAAATTAGAGGTCATCCATGTCTTTATGTCTGTAAGACAATCCTGCAGTTTAGCTAATTGGTGTGTGTCCTCTGGCTTCATGGATAGATAAAGCTGGGTATCATCTGCGTAACAATGAAAATTTAAGCAATACCGTCTAATAATACTGCCTAAGGGAAGCATGTATAAAGTGAATAAAATTGGTCCTAGCACAGAACCTTGTGGAACTCCATAATTAACTTTAGTCTGTGAAGAAGATTCCCCATTTACATGAACAAATTGTAATCTATTAGACAAATATGATTCAAACCACCGCAGCGCAGTGCCTTTAATACCTATGGCATAAACACCAAATGGCACACATTTGGTCCGTGTGACCCCCCCGTAGGGGGTCTGATGATGGACAGCCGCTGCACCTGCTCCCTAAGTGATTCTGGAGGTCTGATGGCTGTCACGGTGTAGGCTCTTCTCAGCATGTCCTCTGACACCTCCTCTGTTGTATCGTAGTCTTTGGTACCGTCTTCATGTTTTGCGCGCAGCCTGGCATGGAAGAGGTTCTGGAGCTGGACCTTGTTTTCCATCTCTGTTCTTTGTTTTTTCAGGATTAGAGGTGGACAGTCGTGATCCAAGTTGAAGTGGTTTTCTTGCCAGGTGACTCCCTCCCCTGCCGTGCTTAGCGGAGTAATGTCTCTTTTCTTTTGAAACTTAAACACTTTACTATAATGGAGTGTATAGCTGGGTGCTCCCTTAGAGATAGGGTGAGGAGCTCGGAGTCGAGCCGCTGCTCCTCCACGTCGAAAGGAGTCAGCTGAGGTGGCTTGGGCATCTTTTCCAGATGCCCCCTGGACGCCTCGCTGGAGAGGTGTTCCGGGCACGTCCCATTGGGAGGAGGCCCCGGGGAAGACCCAGGACACGCTGGAGGGACTACGTCTCTCGGCTGGCTTGGGAACGCCTTGGGGTTCCCCCGGAGGAGCTGGGGGAGGTGTGTGTGGATCGGGAGGTCTGGGCGGTTTTGCTTGAGCTGCTGCCCCGCGACCCGACTCCGGATAAAGCGGAAGAAAATGGATGGATGGATGGATTCACCCTTCTGCTTCATTTCATTTCAATTTCTTCTTTTATTGTCTCTATTTGTTCTTTATTTTCTTGGCAAAACCTTCTTATTTCTCGCAGGATTTGCTCCATGTCAGCCATTTCTTCATGCTGGAACTGTTTATTGGCTTAAGTTTGTTAGCTGCTAATTGTAGCTGCGCTCATCTTTCTCACCCACCTGTCTCCAAACGACATTTATTACTCAGGTGGTGATGTAGCTCTGATCCCCTTTTCCTCTGCTTTGGGTAGAATGGTTTGCTCAGTTTTCAAAATAAAATAGTGTTCAGAATAATAGTAGTGCTATGTGAGTAAAAAGATGAATCCAGGTTTTGAGTATATTTCTTATTGTTACATGGGAAACAAGGTACCAGTAGATTCAGTAGATTCTCACAAAACCAACAAGACCAAGCATTCATGATATGCACACTCTTAAGGCTATGAAATTGGGCTATTAGTAAAAAAAAGTAGAAAAGGCGGTGTTCACAATAATAGTAGTGTGGCATTCAGTCAGTGAGTTGGTCAATTTTGTGGAACAAACAGGTGTGAATCAGGTGTCCCCTATTTAAGGATGAAGCCAGCACCTGTTGAACATGCTTTTCTCTTTGAAAGCCTGAGGAAAATGGGACGTTCAAGACACTGTTCAGAAGAACAGTGTAGTTTGATTAAAAAGTTGATTGGAGAGGGGAAAACTTACACGCAGGTGCAAAAAATTATAGGCTGTTCATCTACAATGATCTCCAATGCTTTAAAATGGACAAAAAAAGAAGACGCGTGGAAGAAAACGGAAAACAACCATCAAAATGGATAGAAGAATAACCAGAATGGCAAAGGCTCACCCATTGATCAGCTCCAGGATGATCAAAGACAGTCTGGAGTTACCTGTAAGTGCTGTGACAGTTAGAAGACGCCTGTGTGAAGCTAATTTATTTGCAAGAATCCCCCGCAAAGTTCCTCTGTTAAATAAAAGACATGTGCAGAAGAGGTTACAATTTGCCAAAGAACACATCAACTGGCCTAAAGAGAAATGGAGGAATATTTTGTGGACTGATGAGAGTCAAATTGTTCTTTTTGGGTCCAAGGGCCGCAGACAGTTTGTGAGACGACAGCAGTTTGAACATAATAGTTTTGAGTTTGTAGCATCAACAGCAGATGCTACTATTATTGTGAACACCCCCTTTTCTACTTTTTTTACTAATAGCCCAATTTCATAGCCTTAAGAGTGTGCATATCATGAATACTTGGTCTTGTTGGATTTGTGAGAATCTACTGAATCTATTGGTACCTTGTTTCCCATGTAACAAAAAGAAATATACTCAAAACCTGGATTAATCTTTTTAGTCACATAGCACTACTATTATTCTGAACACTACTGTATATCATGAACAGCATCCAAATAAAATAGCAGAACTTCATTATATAGTAAAACAACAAACCAAAACATACAACCGATTCAAACAAGGACTGCAGGGGACGTCTAGGCTGGCCGTGTCCAGTGCCACAGTTTAACCTACCTGAGCAGCATTTTTTCTCCTGAAGAAGAGCCCTAAGGAGAAGAGACCTGGGACCAAAGACAACTAGTCAGTGTCTGAGGTCACTGCTTAGCGGTCATATTTGACAACCAGACAGGAAGAACCAAGACCGTAAAGACTTAGACCTTTACTCTCCTGCAAAGGTATTGGCATTGCCAAACACCTCTGACCTTTGACCTCGTAATGTCATAAGATCTTCCCAGGCATCTTTGGATCTTCAAGGCCTACCGAGATCAGTGAACTTCTCTACAAGTTCAACACTTTGACCACACACGGCCGAATCCAGGAAGCCATTGATGCCTGGATGTGAGTCGGGATCCAGAACCATCATAAACCCAGACACTCTGATTCCTCACGCAGCTTCTCAGGTACTATGATCAGAGTATCCATTGATTCCCCAAAGACAACAGCACTATGCTCCAAATCACGACTCCGCTCTGCAAAGAACTCACAGTATCTGTTTGGAAGAATAAGATGAATCACTAGGTGTGGCAGCAAACACTTAGGGGTATCAGGTCAGGACACTAATTGCCATGGTTCAAGTGAGAGTATGATGAAGAAGATGCAGAGTCTCTTTTGAGAGCTGACTGTTTATATAGTCATACATTTAAATCTGTGTGGTTCTGCAACAACAGAGAACAAAATACAACTACAATCCACCATAAACACCAATCGGCCAGAAAACACAAGTACATACAATTTGTATCGGAACTGAAAGCTACTAATATTAGCATAAAGATATGAAAAACAATACTGAATAAATGCTCAATTATATTGAATAGGTTTATATTGTACACGCACATAAACAGTGCATAGATGGACTTAGCTAGCAAAGCGATGACTTGGCAGAATGAATCAATTAACTCCTATAACTCCCTATATTGCACTCATGACGACAAATAAACTATCATAGAACATAACAAGCTTGTAGAACTTTGTAACTTACATAGTCATGGACGCACACAACAAAGAAACATCCGTCCGACATCACCACAAAAGAAAAGTCAAACCTTGCCATAATCACTCCTGCCTGTATTGCTCTACATGTGCAGGCACAAAGGGAGTGATGCATTCATGTACACAAGAAAGTGTTGGACATCAGAAGCTCAAGTGAATGGTGCACAGCAGCACAGTCTTTTATACAGCCGCCCCCAAATTTGGTGTGCAAATTTGACACTTATGCCTCAGTGGCATCTTCAGGTAGAACAGGCAGTCTGATAAGCCGCACCACCGGGCGAGTATAAGTTCGGTCCTTTACTTACACAGTGCCGTCCTGACTTGACCATCTGTTCCAGGTATGACGGTCTTCACTGTTCCCATTTGCCAGAGAGCCCTTGGCGTCTGCTGTTCAACAATGAGAACTACAGTTCTGACGGTGATGTCTGTTTTCTCTGCGTTCCATTTCTGCCGTACTTGCAAGGTAGGCAGGAAGTGCTGGATAAAATGTCTCCAGAAATGGTCAGCCAGCACTTGAGTATGTCTCCACCTCTTGCGACTAAGCAGTTCTGATTCTGGGTAGACTACATGAGGCAGAGAGGAATCTCGTCGCCCCATCAACAACGAGTTTGGTGTGACAGGATCTGGGTCTGCAACATCGGTCAAAACATAGCCCAAGGGTCGGGAGTTAAGGATGTTCTCTATTTCAGTCAAGACGGTCCTCAAAACCTCCTCTGGCACAGTCTGAGCTCCTAAAGTGGTGCGAAGCACTGCTTTCACAGATCGCACCTCTCTTTCCCAGGACCCACCAAAATGTGGAGCGTTAGGTGGATTGAAACGGAACCTGATCTGTTCCTCTACTAACATGTTTTGGATGTCAGGAGCCAGGGCTTTGAATGCTTTGTGAAGTTCCCTACTTCCTCCTTTGAAGTTGGTACCCTGATCAGACAATAGTTCAAAGGGCTTTCCCCTGCGAGCAATAAAACGTCTTAGTGACATCAGGAATGAATCAGCATCCAGGTTAGTCAACAAGTCAAGGTAGACTGCCCATGTGGTAAGACATTAGTACAGGATGCCCCACCTCTTCTCTGTTCTACGCCCGACTTTGACAAGAATAGGGCCGAAACAATCCATCCCTGTTGAGTAGAAGGCAGGTCGGAACAGCCTCAAGCTTGAAGGAGGTAAATCTGCCATCTTTGGAACCTCTGGTTGGCCTCTCCATTTCCTGCACTCAGAACAGTTATGTTGATGCTTCCTTCCTGCTTCTCGGCCTCTCAATACCCAGTACTTCCTGCATAGCTCTGCAAACACGCGTTCAGCTCCAGGGTGATGTAACTGGTCATCACAGTCCTTGATCAAAAGTTTTGTGACTGGGTGAGATGGGGCTAGAACGACTGGGTGCAGGGCTTCTAGGCTCAGGCTGTCACACCTATGAAGTCTACCTCCAACTCGTATCAGATCAGAAGACTCATATTCAGGAGCAAGAGTAAGCAATCTGCTCGTGGCTGGGATATTCTTTCCAGCCTTGATTAATGCATCCTCTTCAGGAAAGCTCTCCATCTGAGCATGTCTCAGCAGGGCCAACTCTGCATTATGGAAGTCTTCGGCAGCTGGATGAACAGTGCTGTCAGCCGCCCCGTGCAGAGCCTGTGTGGTGGCTTCCAGGAGTGCTGGATATATATTGAACTGTTGGATGTCAGGTATTACTGGACTGGTTAAATCTGTCAGCAAGCCACAGAACACCATCTTCCTCAGCTCCTCTACCTCTTCTTTGGGTTCTACTGCTGGAGACTGGAGCCAGCAGTTGGTTGGCATCTGAAGGAAAGGTGGTCCTCGACTCCAGCGGTTATCTCCAGTGATCTGAGCAAGTGTTTTTCCTCTTGTGATGTCATCAGCTGGATTGCCTGCTGAATCAATGTATCGCCAGGCTGCAGGATCAGACAGCTCTTGTATTTCTGCAACTTGCGTTCCTACAAATACTTTGTACCTGCATGAATCTGACTGGAGCCAGGTAAGGACAGTGGTCGAATCTGTCCAATAGACTACTTCCTGAATGTCAAGCGTGAGCTCTCTCTTCAAGACTGAAGCCAACTGTGCTCCGGTCAGGGCTCCACACAGTTCTAGCCGGGGGATTGAAAGTTGCCTTTTTGGCTAGACTCTTGATCTCGCAACCAGGAAGGTTATGTGGGCTTGTCCCTCATCATTAACACTGCGCAGGTATGCAACGGACCCATATGCACGCTCAGAAGCATCACAGAACACATGAATGGTCCGCTTGTTCTTGCTACAGTTCAAACTGGATGGAGTATAACATCTCTGCAGAGTTATCGGGGATAGCTGAGGAAGCTCACTTTCCCACAGCTGCCAAGCTTGAAGCAGGTCTTCGGGTAGGTGGGGGTCATCCCAACCCCTTTCCTTGTCCCAGAGGCATTGAACGATGATCTTGGCTCTGGTCGTGTATGGGATAATGAACCCTAGAGGGTCATACTGCTGGGCAAGCAGTCGATAGATATTGCGCATGGTAAACTCTGAACCTTCACTCTGTTGGTGTTTGTATTGCAGCGTATCAGATTTACAATGCCATATGAGTCCTAGCGTGCGCTCTTGGGGTCTTCTGATTCCTGGGTGAACCAGAGTACACTGCTCTCTGACTGTGACTCTCTTGGTAAGTGGTCAATGACTGTAGGAACATTACTGGCCCATTGCCTCAATTGAAATCCACCCTTCATGAGAAGGGACTGCAGTCTGTCAACCAACTTCTTGGCTTGTGATTCAGAGGGCAGGCTCTGCAGACAGTTGTCCACATAGAAACACCATGCTATCAAAAAATGAGCATTCTCTTCTGGCTCTGTGTGGTTCCTGACATGGGTTTGGAGTGCAAAGGTGGCACAACAGGGACTGCATGTCATCCCAAAGGGAAGCACCTGCCACTCATAAACTGTGGGCTCCTTGTCTACTTTCATATCTCGCCACAGGAAACGGCAATAGGGTCTGTCTTCTTCCAGCAGTCGAACCTGGTGAAACATCCCCTTTACATCACTGCTGATGGCGACAGGATGTTCCCTAAATCGAAGGAGGACTCCCAACAAACTAGGTCCCAGTGTTGGCCCAGGTAAGAGGTGGTCATTCAGGCTCTGACCCTTGAATGTAAAAGAACAGTTAAAGACTATACGGTCTTTACCATTATGCTGGACCATGTGATGTGGAATATACCATGGGCAACTGCTCTCTTCTGCTTTCTTTGCTGACACGGGTGTGACATAGCATCTAGGAGCTTATGAATCTCCTTGGTGTAGGTTTCTGCCTTTTTTGGTCCTTGGCTAGTCGTCTTTCCATCCCACGTAGTTGAGCCAACACCGCTTCCTTGGGTGCATTTAGTGTGGGGAGATTGTTCTTCCACAACAAAGGGGTGATATAGCGCTTTACTCCATTTACTGCAACTCTTGCTGTCCTGTCCTCAAGCCACTTGACTGCTTGCGCATCTTGCTTTGATCAAATAATAAACTGCTCACTCCGATATGGCAGGGTATCCAGTTGCCATAGTCTCTCCACTTGGCTAAAGAGCACAGCATCTAGAGGGGTGCAAGAGGTGAACAGGCACTGCTGTGTAGTCAGCTGGTGGTGTAAGACTCTGGATGGTCCTTGAAGTGTCCACCCTATTCTAGTGTGCACAGCTGCAGGCTCTCCAGGGGGACCTAGGCGTACTGGTTCCACTGGCATAATAAGATGGGGGTAATCAGACCCGATGAGCAAGAGTGGCTGTACCTTGTTGAAGTTTGTCAGTGGCAAGTCCTTGAGATGGTGGTACTTTTCTCGCAGGGCTGTGATTGGGTAAGTATGTCGGGCAAGACCAAGTCCCATGGCAGTGAAAGCCCTGTGGATCTGGAAGTAGTGGCTATACTGTGAGGCAGAAGCTACTAAAAACGAAACTGCAGCTCCATGGATGGTGCAAATCTCCTGTCTGACGGTGCGGAGAGCCAGATCTTCAGGTTTCCCTTGAAGAGCTAAGAGATTGGCAGCTTCTTGTAGGAGTATGGTGCGTTCTGACCCATCGTCTAATATAGCGTAGGTCTCAAGTGCCTTGTTGCCACTCTTGAAGATGACCCGACTCAACTTAAGCAGTACTTGGCTGCTACCTGTTGGCCAATCTAGGTACAGTGTCTCTGAGGTCAAACTCACCAGGCATGCGCTTTCTTCATGTACTTTGGACTTATCAGATGCTGCAGCATGTTGACTGGCATTGACCTCATGGAGTACCTCAAGGTGCCTTCTTTCACACTGCTTACACTTAGCTTTGAGGGTACACTTGGCCACTTGGTGCTCTCTACCACATCTCCAGCACCTCCTGTTTGTTTCTATCCAATTTGCCTTCTGCTCCTTTGTCAATAGCTTGAAGTTGCTGCACTGATTCAGGTAGTGTTGCGTAGAGTCACAGAAGGGACAGTATTTCTTTGGCTTCTCAGGTGCCACTTCGAGTAGAGCAATGGCCTTTCCTGACCTTCCATTTTGTTCGCTACCATGGAGAATGGTTGTGGTCTTCTGAGGCTTGTACTCAGGGCGGCGGTCTTTGCATGGAGTGGGTTTCCCCTTTATCTGAGTAGTACTGACCTCCATCTACCTGTACACGAACCTCGTACTCAAGCTACTCCGCCAGGTCAAGCAAGGTTGGGATAGGAGTACAGATGGGATTCACAAATCTCTGAAAGTTGGCTCTTAGGTCATGTGACAACTTGGCTAAGAGGCGAGATACATGTGAACCACACCTCAACTCTGTCCAACCCTGATTTCCCAACTGACGCAACATGCCCACTAATGCATGGACTTGGAGAGCAAATGACTTGAAGGCCCTAACATCACCACTCTTGATGTAGGGTCCATCCATCAGATCAGAGATCCGTTTCAAAGCTAACTGTTGAGGTTGACCATACATCGCAGTAAGTGCTCTCATGGTGTCACGGTATGGAAATGTACTGTTGCTGTATGAATCAGCAATGAGCAGTACCTCTTCACATTTCAGGTGATCCATCAATATCTGAAACTTCAGGCGCTCTGGACTGTCAGGAGAGAGTATGTTATCCAAAGCAAGCTTCAGTCTTGCAAACTCACGTGGATCCTCATGCACAAAATCCGGGATTGTTGGCTTAGGGCCAATATAATCAGCCTGTGGGTGTCTGCCAAACATAGGTGGAGCTCTATACCAATCAGCATGAAGTTGGTGATCATATGGATGATGGCGGGGATCGTCTTGGTAACGGTCATCAAGATGCCTGTACTGTTCATCATGATCATAGTAGTAGTCAGCCATCAACAGGATAAAAATAATCATCATGGCGACCTATAAGGTCAGAGTAATGATGTCTGTCATCTTGCCGATGGTAGCAATCATCATGGTGGGCTCCCCGACCAGGCTGTGGATAAGATGCAGTAGCTCGACTGTGGCTGTGATGATAATGCTCATCAGGTAGAGAGTGAATCTTGACATCAAGTTGATGGTACGAAGCACTGTGTAGAGGTGAGGGCCTGTCATCATACTGGCTATAGGCAGCTCGATACTGAGTGAGGTATTTGTCATCACATTGGTGAAAGCTATCAGCATGGCGATGAAAGGAATCATCAAGGTGCGGCCGGTGCTTCACATCGGACAGATCGAATGTAACACCATGAGAAGGTCTGTAGCTGTCAACAAACTGACCATGAACAGCTCCAGATGTAGGGCAGCCGCTATCTTGACAATGTAGTGGCGACTGTGACCTAGAGTTTGAACCTTGTAACTGAGAGGACTCGCCATCTTCTGGTATTTCTGGGGCGCAGTCTGTGTAGTAAGGAGAGGATCCACCTGCATTGGCTGGTGATAGTGAAACATGCTGATTGTGCAGCCCTGCTCACTGTAAACTGTCGTGGAGCTCTACAATAGGGTCACGTTGGCTGCATGGTGAGTGTGGAGACCCATCACCAACAGGCACCTGTGAGGCACTGTCATGCTGACGTGGGTCCTGATGACCACTGAATGGCGTCAACATACTAGTGTGTGCAGGTGTGGGAGGCATCTTCTCCTCATTGCATATGGGCCATGACACAGCATATGGTGAGGCTAGTACAGGAGAGCTAGATATAATCTTAGTAAGGCGTTGCACATCAAGTCTCAGTTGCTCATTTTCTTCCCTCATGCTATGAAGACATTGGAGAACAGCAGTGGTAGTAGTCTGTCTGGCATGCTCATCGACTGGGCTGTGGGTCCTCCTTGGGTAATTGACCTCATAGTCCTGGAGGTAGGGTGGTGGGTGGCTACGTCTGTGTGGACAGTCCACATCTCCTTCTGGGTCTCTGTGTTCTGACCTGAACATCTTGGACCAAAGTGGTTGCTTATATCCGGCTCGAAGGACCAAAATTGTTTGGAAGAATAAGATGAATCACTAGGTGTGGCACCAAACACTTAGGGGTGTCGGGTCAGGACACTAATTGCCATGGTTCAGGTGAGAGTATGATGAAGAAGATGCAGAGTCTCTTTTGAGAGTTGACTGTTTATATAGTCATACATTTAAATCTGTGTGGTTCTGCAACAACAGAGAACAAAATACAGAGTGATTAACAACTACAATTCACCATAAACACCAATCAGCCAGAAAACACAAGTACATACAATTTGCATCAGAACTGAAAGCTATTAATATTAGCATAAAGATATGAAAAACAATACTGAATAAATGCTCAATTATATTGAACAGGTTTATAGTGTACATGCACATAAACAGCGCATAGATGGACTTAGCTAGCAAAGCGATGACTTGGCAGAATGAATCAATTAACTCCTATAACTCCCTATATTGCACTCATGAAACCAAATAAACTATCACAGAACATAACAAGCTTGTGGAACTTTGTAACTTACATAGTCATGGACACACACAACAAAGAAACATCTGTCCGACATCACCACAAAAGAAAAGTCAAACCTTGCCATAATCACTCCTGCCTGTATTGCTCTACATGTGCAGGCATGATGCATTCATGTACGCAAGAAAGTGTCGGACATCAGAAGTTCAAGTGAACTGTGCACAGCAGCACAGTCTTTTATACAGTACCCGTCTATAGGCTGGTTATGATGTCCATTAACTTATTGTGGTTCCTGCAAATTCTCCGGATGTCCCAGAGGACAGTTCAGCTGAATCAAAGGCTTTGTTGTGTTTAGTCTGTATGTTTCTGTCTTTGTGTGGTTTTTTGTGCGGTGCTCAGCACTACTTCCTGCTGGTTGCCTTTCCCCTTGTTTCTGTCCGGACTGTTTGCACACCTGCACAACATTTAGTAATCCCTCCCCTGTCTCTTCTCTGTCCATCAGCCTGTTTTTCACTCTCTCGGTCTGCTGATGGAATGATGTTGGTGTTCAGGTCACTGTTGGTTGTCGCTGGTCTTTGTCCTGCCCATCTGTCTGTGTTTGTACTGATGTGTTTTCCAGCCACTGCTGCACATCACGTCTGTCTCGTCCATTCGTCCACATAGTCCTTTTTTTTCAGACTTCAGTCAACTTTATTGATCCCAAAAAAGGGCAATTACGTTTACACTCTAATTACCTCAGACAAGATACAGCAATTAATCCACAATTATTACTTGTTTACTGTAATAATGGCACACATCAAAATTAAAGACAACACATATACATTTGACATTGTTTATGTGCACTAAACTTGAAACAGTCCGACATCCGAATTGAGGCAAAGTGGGTGAAGGCCACTGCAACTGGAGTCACGCCGCTGCTAACTTGGGGGGAACGGGGACCTGCCGCAGCTAAAAACTGCGCAGCCCCCAGAGGTTAAAGGGGTGGCGTGAGCGGTGGCCGGGATGGGGTGTGTGATGGGGGGCAGGAAGGGAGGTATAGAGAAAAAAAGGAGCATGCTTCAATCTTTGTCCATGTGTAAGTCAGTTTATTGTCTTTGTGGGTTGAGATAAGAAAGGAGCCGAATAATCTCACTAAGGCCTGAAGACATTCCTCTGGGGGAAAACAGTCGGGCAATTTGTCCTTCAGGCTTAATAAGCTCGGAGTGTTATGGTTGAGCAGTGAAAAACACTTTTAACCGTTCCACTTGAACAACCAAATCCCAATTATGAATTAAGAATATTCCCAATTATAAATTAAGAATATTCCCCGGCCTCCGAGACCTTCAACTTCAATGGCAAGGCGCACATCTGCTCCAAGATGTCATCCAATTTGCGTCTGAGTTCAAGAGTCATCGCAGTCTAAGAATGCACTGCCTTGCCAACCTCGTTAATCATGACGGACAAACGAGGGGCCGTGGTTCTTGATGCCGCCGTCTTGCCAATTTTCCGCTAGATCAGGGCAGCACATAAGTACCAGCTCTGCTACCATGAGACCAAAAATGAATAAATCCTCGACGTCCTCAACAGAGAAAGGTGCCAAGTATGCCACACACCAGGAACTCCAGGAGTCGAGAACATAGCCCGCAGGATGCGTTCCATCTGGGCAGGTAGGATTCCCCGGTCCTGACCTTCTTGTAGAAAAAATGGTGTCAATAGCATTCAGAGTCCAGCTGATCAATTCCATTGTTAATCCAATAGTTAATCCAATAGTAGTCCAATAGATCCAGAATCCAATCTAATTTGAGGAATTCACAGTCTGGTGAAGTAGGGGCTTGAAGGTTAAAGCAGAGAACAGAGATAAGGGAGAGTGGAGGAGATGCGACCACCCTCGTTGTTGTTACAAAATGGTCAGCCCTGAACCTGGACCGTTGAAGTTAACTCAACTCAACTTTTTTTTTTATATAGCGCCAGATCACAACAAACAGTTGCCCCAAGGCGCTCCATATTGTAAGGCAAGGCCATACAATAATTATGAAAAACCACAACGGTCAAAACGACCCCCTATGAGCAAGCACTTGGCCACAGTGGGAAGGAAAAACTCCCTTTTAACAGGAAGAAACCTCCAGCAGAACCAGGCTCAGGGAGGGGCAGTCTTCTGCTGAGACTGGTTGGGGCTGAGGGAAAAGTTAGTCCACTTCTGAAATGTACAACAAGAAGGGCATCGTATCAGGATTATACTAAAACCTAAAATCTCACACCACATTATATGTTACATTTAAATGGGAGACAGAAGGAGGAATAATCATATCGGAGGATGAGTGGACAATGATTTGGGAAGAACAACGGAGATGTAGCAAGTCACAGGACTGGCAGGAGTTCATTTGGAAAGTATAATTAGATATTTTATTACACCAACAAATCATACAATGATGAAAATGTGGGAAAACAACAGCAAATCATCATATTTTTTGAGATTGTTCTGTTATTAAGGTCATTGTCTAATCAGCTTCTGCTGCAGTGGAGATTTGAACTGAGTTGTTCCGTGCCTGCAGGGTGAGAAGCTGAGTTATATTAAAGCCAGGAAGTGTTTGCTGATTGTGTGCACCTTTTGAGTTGTGTCTCTCTGGGTGGAGAGTGTTGGACTCACCTCATGTTTTCTTTCTTCACAGACTCGGTTTGTCGCGGCCACCTGGGGGGTGTTGGCGAGGTCCCTGGGTCCGAACTGCTGTGGCTCCGGACTGTTTGCGCTGCTGAGAGCGCGCCGTGTTTTCACCTCACCAGACCGCGGACATTTTTGGTTGTTTATCACTGCACTCATTATGATTATTAAATTCTGTTATCTTTTGAACCGTGCTCTGCTTATTTCATGCTGGGTCCTGTCAAACGCTGGGTCGGTGGTCCGACCGCGTCCGACACATAACACCAAGGACAGACAAAAAGAGACAAATATCTATTAAACATTCTGCTGGTGGCAGGAAAGAAGATCCAACTTTAAATATGTGATGAATGGACATTTACAAAACTGGAGAGGACAGAAAGGATCCATTTGTTGGACAAATGACACCTCAGGCTGCATTTCAGAAACATAAAACAAAAAACCTTCAGCACACCCTATGTTCACTTGTTTCTTTATTATTTTACTTTATTTATTTGTTTTGCTTTGGTTTTTTTTATTATTATTATTAATGATTAAAGGTAGAAAGAGGACGTTCAAGTCAGATAACTGGATTTTGTACAAACATTGAGGTGTATGTCCAGCAGGTCAAATAAGTATTTAACTTGTCACTAGTTTTCTCAGTAAATATATTTCTAAACGTGATACTGACGTGAACGTTTAACCAGATGTTGGTAACAAGCCGACTAACCCACACACATGGAGAAACACACATCCTGTCCATGGCTGATGCTGAGACCCTGATTCATGCCTTTGTTTCTTCTAGACTAGATTATACTAATATTCTATTTTCAGGGTTACCACAGTCCAGCATCAGGGGTCTTCAGCTGGTTCAGAACGCTGCCGCCAGACCTCTGACACGTAGCAGAAGGTCTGAACATATCACACCCATTTTGGCATCTTTGCACTGGCTCCCTGTCTCTGTGAGAACACATATTAAGGTTTTGTTATTGACTTATAAGGTTGTTCATGGACTGGCGCCATCTTATCTGGCTGATCTGGTGGAACCCTACGTGCCGGCCCGGGCTGTGCGATCACAGGATGCAGGACGTCTCTGTGTTCCCAGGGTGAAGAAGAAGTCAGCGGGTCAAAGAGCTTTTTCTTATCGTGCACCCACCCTGTGGAACAGTCTTCCTGTGACTGTGAGGCAGTCGGAGTCCGTGGACATTTTTAAGTCAAGACTGAAAACCTGTTTTTATTCTTTAGTCTTTCTTATGAATAGTTTTTTTTTTTAATCTGTTTTATTTGTTTACTTCTGTTTTTAATTACTTGAATTTTTTTATTTTTTATTTATTTATTTTAATTTTTATGTTAACTGTTTTGTGTGAGGCGCCTTGAGACGGCTTTTGTTGTGATGTGGTGCATTATAAGATGATTAAATTGAAACTGAATTGAAACCAAAACAAGTACAGTTATGCGTCATAAAATGCAATGACGCGGAGAAAAAGTATTGAACACGCTGACTGAAATTTAGTGAATACTTTGTACAAAAGTCTTTGTTGGTCATGAAGCTTCAAGACACCTCCTGTGTGGAGAAACTAGTCATATGCATTGATCAGGTGTGATTTTGGTCCATTCTTCCACACAAACAGCCTTCAGATCTTGAAGGTTCTGGGGACCTCTTGTTGTGAAAGTGTAGAAACACGGACCCACAACAGGGGGCGCAAATGAACGGGCAATGGATAAGCCAAACAGTAACAATTTAATGTTGTAAATTGTGCACAACGGAATACAGACAATAACAGGTTTGGAACTACAGTCAATTACATGTTGAGTGACGTGTGGGCAGGCTTGAGGATAGGAGACGCCCATCCAGAACCGAGCTGGATCCCCACACGGCCTTCACCGCCAACAGATCTGAAGAACACCGGAGCCGCCAAGTCCTGGATCCCCAGGTGGGCACCGTCTCCAGCTATCAGACCTGGCACTGCTGGCAGAGAACAAGAACAGCACAGGTGAGTGTGAGTACGCACACTCAGTAATCCCACAGTCTGTGTTCCTTAGGGAGGGAGCACCTCCACCTCCAATAACACACTTGTGCAGCTCCTGTCTAACCACTTATCTGGTTGGGGTGTGAAGCAAAGCCGTCGCTGTTCACACCAAAGGCCAATCCAGCAGATAAGGCACTCCACAGGAAAGCGGCTGCAAAAAGAGTTCAGACTATGACACAGTTTTCAGTACAGCAGAGAATTACCTTTAAGGTAGCTGATTTCTCGGTGGGGAGGTGGAGTTGCAGTCCGGCCTTTATGGTGATGGTGATGTGATGTGGATGAGTGACAGCTGGTGCTGATGAGGAGTGACAGCTGTCACTCCCGGTTGCTATGATGCCCTCGTGCTTGAAGCCCGCACTTCAAGCAGGGCGCCATCTGGTGGTGGTGGGCCAGCAGTACCTCCTCTTCAGCGGCCCACACAACAGGACCCCCCCCTCAACGGGCGCCTCCTTCGGACGGACGTCCAGAAGCCAGCGCACGGTCCAAGCCGACGCCCCGTCGATGATCCGGGCAGGAGGCGGCGCCGGTCCGGGGGTACAGAGGGGTGAAACGTGGTGAGGTTTGATGCGTTACACATGGAAAACCGGGTGGATCCGCAGCGAAGCTGGCAGCTTCAGCTTCACTGTGGCTGGACTGATGATTTTGAGTATGGTGAAAGGTCCAATGTATCTGTCCTTCAACTTCTGGGATTCCACTTGCAGGGGAATGTCTTTTGTGGAAAGCCAAACCTCCTGCCCAGGCTGATACGTAGGGGCCGGGGAACGCCGGCAGTCTGCATGGTTCTTGGCCCTCGTCCGGGCTTTGAGCAGGGCAGAGCGGGCGGTACGCCACACCCGACGGCACCTCCTCAGATGGGCCTAGACCGAGTGCACCCCAACCTCTCCCTCCACTAGCGGGAACAATGGGGGCTGGTACCCCAAACACACCTCAAATGGGGAGAGGCCGGTAGCAGATGATATTTGGCTGTTGTGAGCGTACTCGATCCAGGCCAAATGGTTGCTCCAGGCCGTCGGGTGCGCAGAGGTTATGCAGCGGAGGGCCTGCTCCAATTCCTGGTTTGCCCGCTCTGCCTGTCCGTTCGTCTGAGGATGGTACCCGGACGAGAGACTCACGGTGGCCCCCAGTTCCCTGCAGAAACTCCTCCAGACCTGAGAGGAGAACTGAGGACCACGGTCTGAGACGATATCCGATGGAATCGCATGCAGACGCACGACGTGATGGACCAGGAGGTCTGCAGTCTCCTGGGCCGTCGGGAGCTTCGGGAGAGCCATGAAGTGGGCCACCTTGGAGAACCGGTCCACTATCGTGAGGATGGTAGTCATGCCCTGGGACAGCGGGAGGCCCGTGACAAAGTCCAGGCCGATGTGAGACCAGGGGCGATGAGGCACGGGCAGAGGCTGGAGGAGGCCTTGGGCCTTGTGGTGGTCGGCTTTGCCCCTGGTGCAGGTGGTGCAGGCCTGGACATACTCCCGGACGTCGGCTTCCATAGACGCCCACCAGAAGCGCTGCCGGACCACTGCCACGGTCCTTCGCACCCCTGGATGACAGGAGAGCTTAGAACTGTGACAGAAGTCTAGGACCGCAGCCCTGGCCTCTGGTGGGACGTACAGCTTGTCCTTCGGACCTGTCCCCGGGTCCGGGCTCCATGTCAGGGCCTCCCGGACGGTCTTCTCCACGTCCCAGGTGAGGATGGCCATGACAGTGGACTCGGGGATGATGGTTTCCGTTGGGTCAGACAGCTCGGTCTTGACCTCCTCTTCGTGCACCTGGGACAGGGCGTCAGATCGTTGGTTCTTCGTCCCGGGGCGGTAGGTGATCCGAAAGTCAAAACGCCCGAAGAACAGTGACCAGCGGGCTTGCCTGGGGTTCAGACGCCTGGCGGTCCGAATGTACTCCAGGTTCCAATGGTCCGTGAAAACCGTAAATGGTACCGATGCTCCCTCCAACAGGTGTCTCCACTCCTCCAGAGCCTCTTTCACTGCTAGAAGTTCCCGATTGCCGACGTCATAGTTCCTTTCAGCCGGGGTCAACCTGCGGGAAAAGTAGGCACATGGATGGAGAACCTTGTCGGACTCCCCGCTCTGGGATAGGAGCCCTGCTATCCCTGAGTCAGAGGCGTCCACTTCAACTATAAACTGGTGATTGGGATCGGGCTGCACCAGAACTGGTGCAGTCAAGAACCGGCGTTTCAACTCCCTAAACGCGGCTTCGCACCGATCCGACCAGGTGAAGGGGACTTTTGTGGAGGTCAGGGCTGTCAGGGGGCTAACTACCTGACTGTAGCCCTTGATGAACCTCCGGTAGAAATTTGCAAAACTGAGGAACTGTTGCAGTTTCCTACGGTTTGTTGGTTGGGGCCAATCTCTCACCGCCGCAACCTTGGCCTGATCAGGGGCGATGGAGTTGGAGGAGATTATGAACCCCAGGAAGGACAAAGAAGCGCGGTGGAACTCGCACTTCTCGCCCTTCACAAACAGCCGGTTCTCCAACAACCGCTGCAGGACCTGACGTACATGCTTGACATGGGTCTCAGGATCCGGAGAAAAGATGAGTATATCGTCCAGATATACGAAGACAAACCGATGCAGGAAGTCCCGCAAGACATCATTAACCAACGCTTGGAACGTCGCGGGCGCATTGGTGAGGCCGAACGGCATGACCAGGTACTCAAAGTGACCTAAAGGGGTGTTAAATGCCGTCTTCCACTCGTCTCCCTCCCGGATCCGAACCAGGTGATAAGCATTCCTAAGATCCAGTTTAGTGAAAATTTGGGCTCCATGCAAGGGCGTGAACACTGAATCCAACAGAGGTAACGGGTATCGGTTGCGAACCGTGATCTCGTTCAGCCCTCTGTAATCAATGCATGGACGGAGTCCGCCGTCCTTCTTGCCCACAAAAAAGAAACCAGCACCCATCGGGGAGGTGGAGTTCCGGATCAACCCGGCAGCTAACGAGTCCCGGATGTAGGTCTCCATTGATTCGCGTTCTGGACGTGAGAGGTTGTACAGCCTGCTGGACGGGTACTCAGCGCCCGGTATCAAATCAATGGCACAATCGTACGGACGGTGCGGGGGCAGCGTGAGTGCCTGATCCTTGCTGAAGACGTCAGCAAGGTCATGGTACTCGGCTGGCACCGCCGCCAGATTGGGGGGGACTAAAACCTCCTCCTTAGCTGTTACACCGGGTGGAACTGAGGATCCTAAACACTCCCTGTGGCAGGTTTCGCTCCACTGAACCACAACCCCAGACGCCAATCAATCCGGGGATTGTGTTTTAACACCCATGGAAAACCCAAAATCACTCTCGAGGTAGAATCAATCAATCAATCAATTTTTTTATATAGCGCCAAATCACAACAAACAGTTGCCCCAAGGCGCTTTATATTGTAAGGCAAGGCCATACAATAATTATGTAAAACCCCAACGGTCAAAACGACCCCCTGTGAGCAAGCACTTGGCTACAGTGGGAAGGAAAAACTCCCTTTTAACAGGAAGAAACCTCCAGCAGAACCAGGCTCAGGGAGGGGCAGTCTTCTGCTGGGACTGGTTGGGGCTGAGGGAGAGAACCAGGAAAAAGACATGCTGTGGAGGGGAGCAGAGATCAATCACTAATGATTAAATGCAGAGTGGTGCATACACAGCAAAAAGAGAAAGAAACAGTGCATCATGGGAACCCCCCAGCAGTCTACGTCTATAGCAGCATAACTAAGGGATGGTTCAGGGTCACCCGATCCAGCCCTAACTATAAGCTTTAGCAAAAAGGAAAGTTTTAAGCCTAATCTTAAAAGTAGAGAGGGTGTCTGTCTCCCTGATCTGAATTGGGAGCTGGTTCCACAGGAGAGGAGCCTGAAAGCTGAAGGCTCTGCCTCCCATTCTACTCTTACAAACCCTAGGAACTACAAGTAAGCCTGCAGTCTGAGAGCGAAGCGCTCTATTGGGGTGATATGGTACTACGAGGTCCCTAAGATAAGATGGGACCTGATTATTCAAAACCTTATAAGTAAGAAGAAGAATTTTAAATTCTATTCTAGAATTAACAGGAAGCCAATGAAGAGAGGCCAATATGGGTGAGATATGCTCTCTCCTTCTAGTCCCCGTCAGTACTCTAGCTGCAGCATTTTGAATTAACTGAAGGCTTTTTAGGGAACTTTTAGGACAACCTGATAATAATGAATTACAATAGTCCAGCCTAGAGGAAATAAATGCATGAATTAATTTTTCAGCATCACTCTGAGACAAGACCTTTCTAATTTTAGAGATATTGCGTAAATGCAAAAAAACAGTCCTACATATTTGTTTAATATGCGCTTTGAATGACATATCCTGATCAAAAATGACTCCAAGATTTCTCACAGTATTACTAGAGGTCAGGGTAATGCCATCCAGAGTAAGGATCTGGTTAGACACCATGTTTCTAAGATTTGTGGGGCCAAGTACAATAACTTCAGTTTTATCTGAGTTTAAAAGCAGGAAATTAGAGGTCATCCATGTCTTTATGTCTGTAAGACAATCCTGCAGTTTAGCTAATTGGTGTGTGTCCTCTGGCTTCATGGATAGATAAAGCTGGGTATCATCTGCGTAACAATGAAAATTTAAGCAATACCGTCTAATAATATTTGCCTAAGGGAAGCATGTATAAAGTGAATAAAATTGGTCCTAGCACAGAACCTTGTGGAACTCCATAATTAACTTTAGTCTGTGAAGAAGATTCCCCATTTCCATGAACAAATTGTAATCTATTATTACCCATATTGGCCTCTCTTCATTGGCTTCCTGTTAATTCTAGAATAGAATTTAAAATTCTTCTTCTTACTTATAAGGTTTTGAATAATCACGTCCCATCTTATCTTAGGGACCTCGTAGTACCATATCACCCCAATAGAGCGCTTCGCTCTCAGACTGCAGGCTTACTTGTAGTTCCTAGGGTTTGTAAGAGTAGAATGGGAGGCAGAGCCTTCAGCTTTCAGGCTCCTCTCCTGTGGAACCAGCTCCCAATTCAGATCAGGGAGACAGACACCCTCTCTACTTTTAAGATTAGGCTTAAAACTTTCCTTTTTGCTAAAGCTTATAGTTAGGGCTGGATCGGGTGACCCTGAACCATCCTTTAGTTATGCTGCTATAGACGTAGACTGCTGGGGGGTTCCCATGATGCACTGTTTCTTTCTCTTTTTGCTCTGTATGCACCACTCTGCATTTAATCATTAGTGATCGATCTCTGCTCCCCTCCACAGCATGTCTTTTTCCTGGTTCTCTCCCTCAGCCCCAACCAGTCCCAGCAGAAGACTGCCCCTCCCTGAGCCTGGTTCTGCTGGAGGTTTCTTCCTGTTAAAAGGGAGTTTTTCCTTCCCACTGTAGCCAAGTGCTTGCTCACAGGGGGTCGTTTTGACCGTTGGGGTTTTACATCATTATTGTATGGCCTTGCCTTACAATATAAAGCGCCTTGGGGCAACTGTTTGTTGTGATTTGGCGCTATATAAAAAAAAAAAATTGATTGATTGATTGATTGATATTAGACAAATATGATTCAAACCACCGCAGCGCAGTGCCTTTAATACCTATGGCATGCTCTAATCTCTGTAATAAAATTTTATGGTCAACAGTATCAAAAGCAGCACTGAGGTCTAACAGAACAAGCACAGAGATGAGTCCACTGTCCGAGGCCATAAGAAGATCATTTGTAACCTTCACTAATGCTGTTTCTGTACTATGATGAATTCTAAAACCTGACTGAAACTCTTCAAATAGACCATTCCTCTGCAGATGATCAGTTAGCTGTTTTACAACTACCCTTTCAAGAATTTTTGAGAGAAAAGGAAGGTTGGAGATTGGCCTATAATTAGCTAAGATAGCTGGGTCAAGTGATGGCTTTTTAAGTAATGGTTTAATTACTGCCACCTTAAAAGCCTGTGGTACATAGCCAACTAACAAAGATAGATTGATCATATTTAAGATCGAAGCATTAAATAATGGTAGGGCTTCCTTGAGCAGCCTGGTAGGAATGGGGTCTAATAAACATGTTGATGGTTTGGATGAAGTAACTAATGAAAATAACTCAGACAGAACAATCGGAGAGAAAGAGTTTAACCAAATACCGGCATCACTGAAAGCAGCCAAAGATAACGATACGTCTTTGGGATGGTTATGAGTAATTTTTTCTCTAATAGATAAATTTTGTTAGCAAAGAAAGTCATGAAGTCATTACTAGTTAATGTTAAGGGAATACTCAGCTCAATAGAGCTCTGACTCTTTGTCAGCCTGGCTACAGTGCTGAAAAGAAACCTGGGGTTGTTCTTATTTTCTTCAATTAGTGATGAGTAGAAAGATGTCCTAGCTTTACGGAGGGCTTTTTTATAGAGCAACAGACTCTTTTCCCAGGCTAAGTGAAGATCTTCTAAATTAGTGAGATGCCATTTCCTCTCCAACTTACGGGTTATCTGCTTTAAGCTACGAGTTTGTGAGTTATACCACGGAGTCAGGCACTTCTGATTTAAAGCTCTCTTTTTCAGAGGAGCTACAGCATCCAAAGTTGTCTTCAATGAGGATGTAAAACTATTGACGAGATACTCTATCTCACTTACAGAGTTTAGGTAGCTACTCTGCACTGTGTTGGTATATGGCATTAGAGAACATAAAGAAGGAATCATATCCTTAAACCTAGTTACAGCGCTTTCTGAAAGACTTCTAGTGTAATGAAACTTATTCCCCACTGCTGGGTAGTCCATCAGAGTAAATGTAAATGTTATTAAGAAATGATCAGACAGAAGGGAGTTTTCAGGGAATACTATTAAGTCTTCTATTTCCATACCATAAGTCAGAACAAGATCTAAGATATGATTAAAGTGGTGGGTGGACTCATTTACATTTTGAGCAAAGCCAATAGAGTCTAATAATAGATTAAATGCAGTGTTGAGGCTGTCATTCTCAGCATCTGTGTGGATGTTAAAATCGCCCACTATAATTATCTTATCTGAGCTAAGCACTAAGTCAGACAAAAGGTCTGAAAATTCACAGAGAAACTCACAGTAACGACCAGGTGGACGATAGATAATAACAAATAAAACTGGTTTTTGGGACTTCCAATTTGGATGGACAAGACTAAGAGTCAAGCTTTCAAATGAATTAAAGCTCTGTTTTATGTCTGTAGAAGGTGTTACATAAAACACAATCTCCTCCCTGTGATTTCCAGACGCAACCAATGTCACTGGCTGTGTCTGGTGTGTGATTAGTGGATGAAGGGTGCCATCTAGTGCCCACACCGACAATGGTGACGGTAAGGCCACCAGAGGGAGCCCAACCTCCTTTGCCCATCTGCTGTCCAGCAGATTCCCCTCCGACCCCGTGTCCACCATTGGTGGGGCGTGAAGGGTTAGATCCCCACTTAGGATTGTGACTGGGATGCGTGCAGATTTTCGGGGTCTCCCCGTGTGGGTATTGTGACCCACCCTTAGCCCAGTCTCTAAGGACGAGTGCTGCTGTATTGACCGTTTGGGGCATTTTTTCTGTGTGTGCTCGGTTGAGCTGCAGAGAAAACACTCCCCACGGACCAGCCTCCTTTGTCTCTGATCTGATCGCCTTTTGGCCCTGCTCGTCTCTCTAACAACGTCAGCAGGGGGAGCTGTCATCACGTGGAGTGCCCTGGTTGTGGAGCGTGGAGAAGACGGCTCCCTTTCGGACCTGGGAGGAAGAGGGAAGGCTTGTGCCTGACCACGCCCTTCGTCTCGCTCCCGTCGGTGTTCTGTTAATCGGTTGTCTAACCGTATAACCAGGTCGATAAGCCCGTCTAAATCCCACGGCTCGTCCTTCGCCACCAGGTGCTCCTTAAGGACCAGAGACAGGTCCGTTTACGAAGGCGGCGCGGAGCGCAACAGCATTCCAGCCAGCTCGCGCTGCCGCAATGCGGAAGTCGACTGCATACTTCGCTGCGCTCCGACACCCCTGTCTTATCGACAGCAGCACGCTTGAAGCGGTCTCGCCTCTATGAGGGTGGTCGAACACCTGTCGGAACTCCCTCACAAACCCAGCATACGAGGTCTGTCAATAAAGTATAGGTCCTTTTTATTTTTTTCAAAAACTATATGGATTTCATTCATATGTTTTTACGTCAGACATGCTTGAACCCTCGTGCGCATGCGTGAGTTTTTCCACGCCTGTCGGTGACGTCATTCGCCTGTGAGCACTCCTTGTAGGAGGAGTCGTCCAGCCCCTCGTCGGAATTCCTTTGTCTGAGAAGTTGCTGAGAGACTGGCGCTTTGTCTGATCAAAATTTTTTCTAAACCTGTGAGACACATCAAAGTGGACACGGTTCGAAAAATTAAGCTGGTTTTCAGTGAAAATTTTAACGGATGATGAGAGATTTTGAGGTGATGCTGTACCTTTAAGGACTTCCCACGGTGCGAGACGTCGCGCAGCGCTCTCAGGCGCCGTCGTCAGCCTGTTTCAAGCTGAAAACCTCCACATTTCAGGCTCTATTGATCCAGGACGTCGTGAGAAAACAGAGAAGTTTCAGAAGAAGTCGGTTTCAGCATTTTATCCGGATATTCCACTGTTAAAGGAGATTTTTTTAATGAAAGACGTGCGGACTGGTCCGCGCGTCGGGACGCAGCCGGCGCGGTGCGGCGGCACAGGAAAAACACCTCCGTGTTGATAACCATTTATAAAATCCAGGCAGCTTTTGATGGCTTTCAGTGGAGTGAGTATATGAGAAATTGTTTAACAGCTGGACATGTTCCAACTTGTCCTTAAGGTTTCCATCGGAGATGTTTTTCCTGTGGCAGAGCGTTGCGGTGGCTGCGAGCCGACGATGCAATCCGTCCGCACGTCTTTCATTAAAAAAAATCTCCTTTAACAGTGGAATATCCAGATAAAACGCTGAAACCGACTTCTTCTGAAACTTCTCCGTTCTCTCACGACGTCCTGGATCAATAGAGCCTGAAATGTGGAGGTTTTCAGCTTGAAACAGGCTGACGACGGCGCCTGAGAGCACTGCGCGATGTCTCGCACCGTGGGAAGTCCTTAAAGCGACAGTATCACCTCAAAATCTCTCATCAGCCGTTAAAATTTTCACTGAAAACCAGCTTAATTTTTCGAACCGTGTCCACTTCGATGTGTCTCACAGGTTTAGAAAAAATTTTGATCAAACAAAGCGCCAGTCTCTCAGCAACTTCTCAGACAAAGGAATTCAGACGAGGGGCTGGACGACTCCTCCCACAAGGAGTGCTCACAGGCGAATGATGTCACCGACAGGCGTGGAAAAACTCACGCATGCGCACGAGGGTTCAAGCATGTCTGACGTAAAAACATATGAATGAAATCCATATAGTTTTTGAAAAAAATAAAAAGGACCTATACTTTATTGACAGACCTCGTATGTCGTTAGGAGCCGTGAATTCTGCTCCCAGAGCGCCGTAGCCCAGGTGTGTGCCTCTCCTCGAAGCAAATTTATAACGTAAGCCACCCGGCTAGCGTCAGACGCGTACATGACGGGACGCTGTGAAAAGACGAGCGAGCACTGCATCAAGACGTCCGCACACGTCTCAACACAGCCTCCGTACGGCTCCGGAGGGCTTATGTATGCTTCAGGGGAAGGTGGGGGGGTTCGTTGAACGACCAGACGAATGTCTGTTTCTGGCATTCAGTCAGCAGGAGGAGGTGCTGCAGCAGCGCCCTGAGCATGCGCTTCCACCTGGGCGGTGAGAGCCTCCATCCTTCGATTGAGAATAATGCTCTGCTCGGTAACTAAGTCCAACCGAGCAGTAAAAGCGGTTAAGATGTGCTGCAGCTCACCTAACACGCCTCCTGCTGGCGCCTGTGCACCTCGCTCTTCCATTGGCTGTTCAAGCGATGGTTGACGCCCCTCGGGATCCATGACGCCTGCCGAGAAATCTTGTTGTGAAAGTGTAGGAACACGGACCCACAACAGGGGGCGCAAATGAACGGGCAATGGATAAGCCAAACAGTAACAATTTATGAATGAATGAATGAATGAATGAAAACTGTTTATTTCGAACATTTGATACAACAACAATTACAAGATAGATCAGTAAAGACAACAACAAAAAAGTTCCTACTGTGTACCCAACATGTCCGAAAAGGGGTAGGGTGAAGCATCAGCTTATTTATCCCTACCCCTTCTTCCCCACAACCAGTAATACCCTTTGCCACATATACACATAGATTCCTACACGCCTAAACCGATATCAATATATATATATATATATATATATATATACATATATATACACATACACATACATATATACATACACACATCAACATACATACACATATACATACACATATACATATATACACATATATATACACAAACATAAATATACACCTACACATACCTACTTACATACAAAATACTATATATTTACAAGCCGAAGCAAAAAACAAAAACACCCTAACCCTCATTACCCTTCCTCCTCCCTATACCCAGAAAAAAACATATTTTTGTACCGCTGTTTGAACTGGTTCATGCTTGGACATTGCTTGAGCCCCACTCCCAATCTGTTCCACATCCTCACCCCACAGACAGAAATACAGAAACCTTTTAATGTTGTTCGTGCCCACTGATGCTTTAAATTAAATTTCCCCCTCAGACTGTAATCCCCTGATCTGTTAAAAAACATATTTTTAATATTTGCTGGAAGTAAATTGTTTATTGCTTTATACACAATTTGTACTGTTTGAAAATGAACCAAGTCTGTGAATTTTAAGAATTTGGATTGTAAAAATAGTGGATTTGTATGATCTCTATAGCCAGTATTATGAATAATTCTTATAGCTCTTTTCTGCATTACTGATAGTGATTGTGTTGTACCTTTATAAGTATTACCCCATACCTCTGCACAGTACTGTAAATATGGTAAAACCAGTGAGCAGTAAAGAATGCGGAGTGAGTTGTGGTCCAGAATATGTTTCGCTTTGTTTAGAACTGAAATGCTTCTTGACAGTTTACTTTGTATATGTTTTATATGAGTCTTCCAGTTTATCTTATCATCTATTATCACCCCCAGAAACTTATTTTCATGTACCCTTTCAATATCTACCCCCTCGACTTGTAACTGAACCTCTATGTCTGTATTACAATAGCCAAATAACATGTATTTTGTTTTACTTAAGTTTAATGATAATTTGTTTCTGTCAAACCATATTTTCAATTTTCCCATTTCTATACTGATCCTCCTCAGTAACTCCTGCAAATCCCCCCCTGAACAAAAAATGCTTGTGTCATCTGCAAATAATACTAATTTTAATATTTTGGAAACATTGACAATATCATTTATAGAAATTAGAAACAGTTTTGGACCCAATACTGACCCCTGTGGGACGCCACAAGCATTGTCCAAGCATGATGATGTATATTCCCCCAACTTCACAAACTGTTTTCTGTTACTTAAGTAGCTTCTCACCCAGTGCAACACCAACCCCCTAATCCCATACTGTTCAAGTTTATTGATTAATATGTCATGATTAATTGTATCAAAAGCCTTTTTAAGGTCTATAAATATTCCAACTGAATGTAATTTGTGGTCTATGGCGTTTGTAATCTCCTCAACTGATTCTATTAATGCAAGTGATGTTGAACTATGTGCTCTGAATCCATATTGACTATCAGTAAGTAATTTATGTTTATTTATGAATTTGTCTAATCTATTATTGAATAACTTTTCTAATAATTTGGAAAATTGTGGAAGCAAAGAAACAGGTCTATAATTTGTGAAGTGGTGTCTATCCCCAGTCTTATACAGCAGCACAACCTTAGCTATTTTCATTTGATTGGGAAATTTACCGGTTTGAAATGATAAGTTACAGATGTATGTTAATGGTTCTACAATCCATTCAATGACCTGTTTTACCACCATATCAATTTCATTTAAATCGGTAGATCTTTTATATTTACAATTATTCACAATGTCTATAATTTCATTTCCATCCACTGCTGTGAGGAACATTGAACAGGGATTTCTTTCTATGAGATTATTATCCCAATCCTCAGGTTGGGAATCGGGAATTTTTTCTGCCAAGCTTGGTCCAATATTTACAAAAAAATTATTAAAACCGTTGACTACCTCATCCTTATTTTCCTTCTTGACATTATTATCAATGAAATACTGAGGGTAACTCTGTTTTTTATTACCATTTTTGATAATGCTATTTAATATATCCCATATTCCTTTAATATTGTTTTTGTTATTATATAATATGTTACTATAATATTCCTTCCTACATACCCGTATAATATTAATCTATTTTTGTATTTCTTATATCTATTTTCTGCCTCTTTAGTCTTTAGTTTTATGAATTCTCTATACAGTGTATTTTTCTTATTACATGCATTTCGTAACCCTTTCGTCATCCATGGTCGAGCTTGGATTTTTTGTTTTCTGTAGTCTTGTTTAATTGGACAATTTTTATCATATAATGATGTAAATATTTGTAAAAAAGTTTCATATGCACTATCAACATCACTTTCACTGTATACCTTTTCCCAGTTTTGCTCCTGTAAATCCTTCTTTAGTGTGTTCATGTTTTCCTCTGTCCGCACTCGCCTGTATTTTATTTTCTCCTCTGGCTGATTCCGCCGATGGTTTCTATTATAAACGATGAAAACTGGTAGATGATCACTAATGTCATTGATTAATAATCCACTCACAGTGTTATTCTCAATATCATTGCTGAATATATTATCAATTAAGGTGGCACTATGGGATGTAATTCTGCTTGGCCTGGTGATTTTTGGATATAAACTCATACTGTACATTATACTGATAAATTCATCTGTTATTTTATGCTTATTTGGATTGAGCAGATCAATATTTAAGTCACCACAAATGAACACAGTTTTTTTCCATACAGTCAGTGAATGTTTCAATACTAGATCCTGGTGCTCTATATATACAGCTGACTAATACATTTTTGCTTTTTTCTTCACATATTTCAATAGTTATACATTCTAATAAGTTATCGATCACAGTTGTCATATTGTCTACTGTTTTATAATCCATGTTCTTATCCACATACACAGTCACTCCTCCTCCACTCTTATTTTTTCTGTTTACACAATTAAATTCATATCCATCCAGTTCAAAATCCATTCCTTTATCTTCATTGATCCATGTTTCTGATATAGCAATTATGTTAAATATTTTTTTAAACTGACTTAAATATTCTTTAATGTTGTTAAAGTTTGCATATAGACTTCTGCTGTTGAAATGGATTATTGATAATTTGTTATCCGTTCTAATGATCCGATTAAACTGTTCATCTGTATAATAGCAACAACTGTCATTGATATTTGAGAAGAAATTATTGTCCGGGTCTATATCGTGCTCCAAGTCCAGTACATTGTGGTCTGTGTATTTAAATGTTCTCAGTTCTACTTTTCCATGATCAGCAATCCTTTGAGTTATATCCTTCTTGTCTCCAGATGTAGATGATGTAGTAGATGAATAGGTTCCTCTGGTCTGTGTCATGGTGTTGTGATGTGTTTGTGTCCTCATACCTTATTGGTCATATTTGTCCAGATCCTCGCTTTAAGAAACACTATTGTTCATATTTGTCCAGCTCCTCGATGTTCCTTATTGCCATGACTTTTGCTTGTTCTGGTGATCCGTTCAGTTTGATGAATATTTTACAGTTTGAAGTCCATGTGTGCTGGATTTTTCCCTGTTTCTTCAAGAAGCGTGCTTTCCTGGCGATGTCGGCGTTCCGTTTGGTGAGATGTTCACTGATGAATACGTTTGTCCCTTTCAGTTTTCTTCCTTGTTTTAACAGTGCTGTTTTGTGTTTTCTGTTGATGAATCTCATGATGACGGTTCGTTTATCACCGTCATTTCTCCGGGGCAGAGGGTGGCACGCTTCAATGTTATTTAAATCCATTTCTATACCTTTAGATAGGAGGAAATCAGCAACCTGTTTTTCCACAGAGCTGACCTCCTGTTCACTGGGCTTTTAATGTTGTAAATTGTGCACAACGGAATACAGACAATAACAGGTTTGGAACTACAGTCAATTACACGTTGAGTGACGTGTGAGCAGGCTTGAGGATAGGAGACGCCTGTCCAGAACCGAGCCGGATCCCCACACGGATCTGAAGAACACCGGAGCCGCCAAGTCCTGGGTCCCCAGGTGGCCACCGTGTCCAGCTGTCAGACCTGGCACTGCTGGCAGAGAACAAAAACAGCACAGGTGAGTAATCCCACAGTCTGTGTTCCTTAGGGAGGGAGCACCTCCACCTCCAATAACACACTCGTGCAGCTCCTGTCTAACCACTTATCTGGTTGGGGTGTGAAGCGAAGCCGTCGCTGTTCACACCAAATGCCAATCCAGCAGATAAGGCACACCACAGGAAAGCGGCTGCAAAAAGAGTTCAGACTATGACACAGTTTTCAGTACAGCAGAGAATTACCTTTAAGGTAGCTGATTTCTCAGCGGGGAGGTGGAGTTGCAGTCCGGCCTTTATGGTGATGGTGATGTGATGTGGATGAGTGACAGCTGGTGCTGATGACGAGTGACAGCTGTCACTCCCAGTTGCTATGATGCCCTCTCGTGCTTGAAGCCCGCACTTCAAGCAGGGCGCCATCTGGTGGTGGTGGGCCAGCAGTACCTCCTCTTCAGCGGCCCACACAACACCTCTTTTATGAACTCTTTAGTTCTTTGGATTCCAGTCAGCTGATTGGCTGGACCACCTTTATCTTCAACCTCTGAAACCAGCTGAAAGTTTCCTTGTCTGTGTGTTTGGAATCACTGTCTTGCTGAAATGTCCGCCCTCGTTTCATCTTCATCATCCTGGTAGATTTTTATCAGGACTTTCTCTGTACATTTTTTTCATTCGTCCTTCCTTCAGTTATATGAAGTTTGAAGCCCCGCACCATGATGTTCCGCCTCCAGACGTCACTGTTGGTCTGGTGTTTTGGCGATGATGTGCAGCGACATTTATGGTGTGTATGATGGCATCCAAAGAGCTCAGTTTTGTTCTCAACTGTCCATCTAGCAGTGTTTAGCACTGCTACCTCACAGCAAGAAGGTCATGGGTTCAATTCCCTCCTGTGGCCTTCCTGTGTGGAGTTTGCATGTTCTCCCCATGTTTGTGTGGGTTTTGTCCATGTGCTCCGGTTTCCTCCCACATCCAAAGACATCCAGGTTAGGTGGACTGGAAAGTTTATAATTCAAAAGAGGTCTCGATCGCAATGGAACTAACCTGGTTAAAAAACAGTAAAAAAAGAGACTATATTCTCCCAGTATTTCACAGGTTTGTCTAAATGTTGTGCAGCAAACTTTAACCTACCTTCAACATGTTTTGTCTTCATCGATGGAGTCTTGTGTGCTGAGCGTGCACACAGGCCGTGGTGGTCGAGTGCTTTACTTATTGATTTCTTTGAAATAATTCCAGGTCTTTCTGAAGCTCTCCATAACTGGTCCTTGGCTCTTGGACAACTCTTCTGATAATTCTTTTCTCTCTTCTGTTAGTAATCTTGTGAAGAAGAGCTGGTCGTGGTCAGTTTATGGTGAAATGATGCTCTTTCCACTTCCAGGTTATGACCCCACAGTCCTCACTGGAACATTCGGGAGCTTAGAAATCCTGCTGGAACCAATGACATCAGTGTGTTTTGCAACAGTAAGGTGAAGATCTTGAGAGCTCTTTGCTTTTTCCCCTCATGAGATGTTTCATGTGTGACACCTTGGTAATGAGACACTTATTATAGACCATCAATTGGGACTGAACCAGCTGATATTAATTTGCACTGACAAGGGCCAGGACTGCTTTCTAATTGCTGATAGATTTCATGTGGTGTCTTGTCTTTCCATGTCTTTTTGCTCCTCCCTTTCTTCAGGTGTTAAATACTTTTTCCCTGTGTCATTTCACATTATTGCACATAATTTAATCTATGCTTTGATTTTGTATCTGTGGATTTCTTGAGATATTACCAACATCTGGTGGAAATTTCATGTCAGTAGCACCTTTAGAAATATATTTACTGAGAAAAATGGTGACATGTTAAATGACATGTTAAGGTCTATTCCAGAGTACTGGAGAGGAGAATTCGACTGATAGTCAAACCTCGGATTCAGGAGGAGCAGTGTGGTTTTTGTCCTGGTTGCGGCACACTGGACCAGCTCTACACCAGCTCGAGGGTTCATGGTAGTTTGCCCAATCAGTCCACATGTGTTTTGTGGAGCTGGAGAAGGCGTTCGACCGTGTCCCTCGGGGCACCCTGTGGGGGGTGCTCCGAGAGTACGGGGTCCGGGATCCTTTGCTAAGGGCTATCCGGTCCCTGTACGACCGCAGCACAAGCTTGGTTCGCATTGCCGGTAGTAAGTCAAACCTGTTTCCAGTGCACGTTGGCCTCCGCCAGGGCTGCCCTTTGTCACCGGTTCTGTTCATTACCTTTATGGACAGAATTTAGTACCATAGTAGTACCATATCACCCCAATAGAGCGCTTCGCTCTCAGACTGCAGGCTTACTTGTAGTTCCTAGGGTTTGTAAGAGTAGAATGGGAGGCAGAGCCTTCAGCTTTCAGGCTCCTCTCCTGTGGAACCAGCTCCCAATTCAGATCAGGGAGACAGACACCCTCTCTACTTTTAAGATTAGGCTTAAAACTTTCCTTTTTGCTAAAGCTTATAGTTAGGGCTGGATCAGGTGACCCTGAACCATCCCTTAGTTATGCTGCTATAGACGTAGACTGCTGGGGGGTTCCCATGATGCACTGTTTCTTTCTCTTTTTGCTCTGTATGCACCACTCTGCATTTAATCATTAGTGATCGATCTCTGCTCCCCTCCACAGCATGTCTTTTTCCTGGTTCTCTCCCTCAGCCCCAACCAGTCCCAGCAGAAGACTGCCCCTCCCTGAGCCTGGTTCTGCTGGAGGTTTCTTCCTGTTAAAAGGGAGTTTTTCCTTCCCACTGTAGCCAAGTGCTTGCTCACAGGGGGTCGTTTTGACCGTTGGGGTTTTACATAATTATTGTATGGCCTTGCCTTACAATATAAAGCGCCTTGGGGCAACTGTTTGTTGTGATTTGGCGCTATATAAAAAAATTGATTGATTGATTGATTGATTGAATTTCTAGGTGCAGTCAGGGTGTAGAGGGGGTCTGGTTTGGGAACCACAGAATTTCGTCTCTGCTGTTTGTGGATGATGTGGTTCTGTTGGCTTAGTCAAATCAGGACCTTCAGCGTGCACTGGGGCAGTTTGCAGCTTGAGTGTGAAGCGTCCGGGATGAAAGTCAGCACCTCCAAATCCGAGGCCATGGTTCTCGACCGGAAAAAGGTGCTTTGCCCTCTTCAGGTCGGTGGAGTGTCCTTGCCTCAAGTGGAGAAGTTTAAGTATCTCGGGGTCTTGTTCACGAGTGAGGGACGGATGGAGCGTGAGATCGATAGACGGATCGGTGCAGCATCTGCAGTGATGCGGTTGCTGTATTCGACCGTCGTGGTGAAGAGAGAGCTGAGCAGGGGGGCAAAGCTCTCGATTTACCGATCGATCTACGTTCTGACACTCACCTATGGTCATGAGATTTGGCTCATGACCGTAAGAACAAGATTGTGAGTACAAGCGGCCGAGATGAGTTTCCTCCGCAGGGTGGCTGGGCGCTCCCTTAGAGATAGGGTGAGGAGCTCGGAGTTGAGCTGCTGCTCCTTCACGTCGAAAGGAGCCAGCTGAGGTGGCTCAGGCATCTTTTTCGGCTGGCCCCTGGACGCCTCGTTGTAGAGGTGTTCCGGGCACGTCCCATCGGGAGGAGACCCCGGGGAAGACCCAGGACACGCTGGAGGGACTACGTCTCTCAGCTGGCTTGGGAACGCCTTGGAGTTCCCTCAGAGAAGCTGGGGGAGGTGTGTGTGGATCGGGAGGTCTGGGCGGCTTTGCTTGAACTGCTGCCCCCGCGACCCGACCTCTGATGAAGCAGAAGAAAATGGATGGATGGAAAATTCCTCCGCTGGACAAACGCTTGTCATCCCAGTTTCCTGTCAGGAAGTCATGTTGCGTTACATCAATAACACGTCATTTTGTGGGAATGAAGTTGCATAACAGCACTAACACAAATGCTGTTGTGTGTCTGTAAACGGTAAAATGGTAAATGGACCGCATTTATATCTCGCGTTTCCATTTGCATCAGACGCGCTTTACAATAATACTTCACATTCACCCCAGTGTCAGGCTGCTGCCATACAAGGCGCTCACTACACACCGGGAGCAACTAGGGGATCAAGGATCTTGCCCAAGGGCCCTTAGTGATTTTCCAGTCAGGCTGGGATTTGAACCGAGGATCCTCCCAACACTTAACCACTAGACCATCACCTCCCCTCTGTGTGCATGTGTGTGTAAGGACCGTTGTATCCGTCAGAGGCCTCACAGATGCACGTGCACAGGCTTGTGTACGTCACGGACACACAGGCGCAGTCTGAGTTCTGCAGTGCAGCGCTGAGATTGGTGGAGTCACAGCGCGCACGTACGTGTGCACGCAGGCGTGGTGTTGTTTCAAAATGACTGTGCACAACCCCCCCCCCCCCCCCCCGGCCTCTGCAGGGCGGTTAGCCGCATTAGCTCCTCAGTCTGTCCTCAGATGACTCCTCCCCCCCCCACTGTCTGCCGTCTCCCCCTCCTCCCCCCTCCCCCTGTGGTGACGCCACACGATGCGTTTACTGAGCAGAGGAAAATCTAGCAGCTGTCCAACCTGCATGGAGGACAGACAGAGAAGGAACAGGACAGAGGAGGTAAGGACATGTCTGTGTGTCTCTGTGTCTCTGCCTGTCTCTCACTGTCTGTCTGTCTGTGTGTCTATATGTCTGTCTCTCTGTCTCTGCCTGTCTCTCACTGACTGTCTGTCCATCTGGCTGTCTCTCACTCTGTCTGTCTGTCAGTATCTATCTGTCTGTTTGTCTCTCTGTGTCTCTGTCTGTCTGTCTGTGTGTGTCTCTGTATCTATGTGTCTCTCTGTATCTATGTGTCTCTCTGTGTGTCTCTATCTGTCTGTCTGTCTGTCTTTCTGTGTGTGTCTCTGTCTATCTGTCTGTCTTTCTGTGTGTCTCCGTGTCTGTCTGTCTGTCTCTGTGTGTCTCTGTGTCTTTTGTGTGTCTCTGTCTGTCTCTCTGTTTGTCTGTCTGTCTCTGTGTGTCTCTGTATCTGTCTGTCTGTCTGTTTGTCTGTGTGTCTCTGTGTCTTCTGTGTGTCTCTGTCTGTCTCTCTGTTTGTCTGTCTGTTTGTCTGTGTGTCTCTGTATCTGTCTGTCTGTCTGTGTGTCTCCATGTCTGTCTGTCTCTGTCTCTCTGTTTGTCTGTCTGTCTCTGTGTGTCTGTCTGTCTTTCTGTGTGTTTCTGTGTCTGTCTGTCTCTGTCTGTCTTTCTGTTTGTCTGTCTCTCTGTATCTGTCTGCCTGTCTGTCTCTCTGTGTGTCTCCGTGTCTGTCTGTCTCTGTCTGTCTCTCTGTTTGTCTGTCTGTTTTTCTGTCTGTCTCTGTCTGTCTGTCTCTGTCTGTCTCTCTGTTTGTCTGTCTGTTTTTCTGTGTGTCTCCTTGTCTGTCTGTCTGTCTCTGTTTGTCTGTCTGTCTCTCTGTTTGTCCATCTGTCTGTCTCTTTCTCTCTTTGTCCCTCTGTCTCTCTGTTTGTCCGTCTCTCTCTCTGTCTGTCTGAGGTGTAACTCCTCCTCTCCCCTGTTCCTCCTGTCATTTGTCTCTCTTTGACTCCTCCCCCTTGCCCCTCCCCCTCTCTCTCTCGTTCATGCTCCAGATGTTTGTCCACGCTGATCTGACCTCCACCTGGATGATCTTCTGTCTCCTGCGGTGACTACTTCACCTCCTCTTCTCCGTTCGGCCTCTATCACTCACTCCCTGCCTCTTGCTTTGACCCCTGACCTCAGCTATGGAAGTGCATGGTTTTCCCATTCCTGAGACTTAAGGACTTTGGACCTGCGGCGGCTCAGGCCAGGATTGGCACCATGGCGGAAGGCTTGCTGCAGGTGGAGATTCCGGACTTCGGCAGCAGCGTCCTGGGCAGCCTGAACGAGCAGCGGCTGCTGGGACAGTACTGTGACGTGTCCATCCTGGTCCAGGGTCAGGCCTTCAAAGCACACAGGGCCGTCCTGGCTGCCTCCTCGCTCTACTTCCGAGACCTGTTCAGCTCGTCCTCGTCCTCGCAGCCCGTCTATGAGCTGCCGTCCTCGGTCACGCCGGCGTGCTTCCAGCACATCCTGTCTTTCTGCTACACGGGGCGGCTGAGTATGGCGGCCAGCGAGCAGCTGGTGCTGATGTACACGGCCGGGTACCTGCAGATCCAGAACATCGTGGAGCGCGGCATGGAGCTGCTGCTGCTGAAGACCTCTGCTGCCTCTTCGCCGCTGTGCTGCGACTCCCAGGTGAGCCACGCCCACAAAGCCTGTGAATGATTGTTCGGACCGCAGGAGGAACCATAGAAGAAAAGATTAACCGTTGGTTTGATTCCAGACGACGTCCGCGGACGAGCTGAGCGGCTTTAGCGCGCCCCTTGTTCAGCAGCACAGCACCCCGCAGCTGCAGGAGGCGGAGCCAAGCTCTGAGGAGCTGCTGCTGGCCGTCAGCAGGATCAAACAGGAGCGCGCCGACACACCTCCCGCCGAGGAGCCAGCAGGGGGCGCAGGAGAGGAGGTCAGGTGAGGTCAAGACGCTAACATGCCTTTTCGTAAAGAAATAGCAGAAAGAGCAAATAGTGTCTAAATGCTCTGAAGGCGCGTTTCAGACCGTTTAAACCCTGGACCCAGATCAGGATCAGGATCCTGTTTGCCCTCCAGACCTCCTGAGGAGGGTTTCTGGTTGACCCTCGGCCCCGCTCTCTGAACGTAGGGTGGCACTGTGGATTAGCGGTTAGCATGGTTGAAGGCTCCAGGTTCTCCTTCCACCTGTGTGGAGTTTGCATGTTCTCCCCATGAGTGCTTGGATAGGCTCCACCCCCACGACCCTGAAATGGAATGAGCAGGTTTAGAAAATAGATGAATGAATAATGTGAGCTAATCTCAGCGTGTGACGCCCACCGGGCGAGCTCATGTGGACTCATTGCATCCTCGTCTTTCTGTCCTCAGACTGGACATGAACACTGAGCATCAGGTCTCCAGGACCAGCGCTCTGTGTTACCTGGGTGCAGGTGGAAGTTTGATCCCAGCTTTTCAGTCCTACCTGCTGACCAACGGGGGGCGCTCCAGTCCTGCAGCGTCCAGCCTCCCCGCGGACTCCCCTCCGTCCCACCACACCACCGAGGAGGAGCTGGACGAGGAATACTACAGCAGCGCTGTCCAGCCGAGCGTGTACCAGCACATCTACGGACACGCCTACAGTAAGTGATGCAGAGGCCCCGCCCCCGCTGACGGACAACCTCAAACACGATTCACAGAAAAGCACAAAGGTGAATCTGTCCAATCACAACACTCACATAGAGACACACACACACACACACACACACACATAGACACACATGTATCAATCAATCAATCAATTTTATTTATATAGCGCCAAATCACAACAAACAGTTGCCCCAAGGCGCTTTATATTATAAGGCAAAAGCCATACAATAATTACGTAATAATGACTTTCTTTGCTAACAAAATTTTAACTATTAGAGAAAAAATTACTCATAACCATCCCAAAGACGTATCGTTATCTTTGGCTGCTTTCAGTGATGCCGGTATTTGGTTAGACTCTTTCTCTCCGATTGTTCTGTCTGAGTTATTCTCATTAGTTACTTCATCCAAACCATCAACATGTTTATTAGACCCCATTCCTACCAGGCTGCTCAAGGAAGCCCTACCATTATTTAGTGCTTCGATCTTAAATATGATCAATCTATCTTTGTTAGTTGGCTATGTACCACAGGCTTTTAAGGTGGCAGTAATTAAACCATTACTTAAAAAGCCATCACTTGACCCAGCTATCTTAGCTAATTATAGGCCAATCTCCAACCTTCCTTTTCTCTCAAAAATTCTTGAAAGGGTAGTTGTAAAACAGCTAACTGATCATCTGCAGAGGAATGGTCTATTTGAAGAGTTTCAGTCAGGTTTTTAGAATTCATCATAGTATAGAAACAGCATTAGTGAAGGTTACAAATGATCTTCTTATGGCCTCGGACAGTGGACTCATCTCTGTGCTTGTTCTGTTAGACCTCAGTGCTGCTTTTGATACTGTTGACCATAAAATTTTATTACAGAGATCAGAGCATGCCATAGGTATTAAAGGCACTGCGCTGCGGTGGTTTGAATCATATTTGTCTAATAGATTACAATTTGTTCATGTAAATGGGGAATCTTCTTCACAGACTAAAGTTAATTATGGAGTTCCACAAGGTTCTGTGCTAGGACCAATTTTATTCACTTTATACATGCTTCCCTTAGGCAGTATTATTAGACGGTATTGCTTAAATTTTCATTGTTACGCAGATGATACCCAGCTTTATCTATCCATGAAGCCAGAGGACACACACCAATTAGCTAAACTGCAGGATTGTCTTACAGACATGAAGACATGGATGACCTCTAATTTCCTGCTTTTAAACTCAGATAAAACTGAAGTTATTGTACTTGGCCCCACAAATCTTAGAAGCATGGTGTCTAACCAGATCCTTACTCTGGATGGCATTACCCTGACCTCTAGTAATACTGTGAGAAATCTTGGAGTCATTTTTGATCAGGATATGTCATTCAAAGCGCATATTAAACAAATATGTAGGACTGCTTTTTTGCATTTACGCAATATCTCTAAAATCAGAAAGGTCTTGTCTCAGAGTGATGCTGAAAAACTAATTCATGCATTTATTTCCTCTAGGCTGGACCATTGTAATTCATTATTATCAGGTTGTCCTAAAAGTTCCCTAAAAAGCCTTCAGTTAATTCAAAATGCTGCAGCTAGAGTACTGACGGGGACTAGAAGGAGAGAGCATATCTCACCCATATTGGCCTCTCTTCATTGGCTTCCTGTTAATTCTAGAATAGAATTTAAAATTCTTCTTCTTACTTATAAGGTTTTGAATAATCAGGTCCCATCTTATCGTAGGGACCTCGTAGTACCATATCACCCCAATAGAGCGCTTCGCTCTCAGACTGCAGGCTTACTTGTAGTTCCTAGGGTTTGTAAGAGTAGAATGGGAGGCAGAGCCTTCAGCTTTCAGGCTCCTCTCCTGTGGAACCAGCTCCCAATTCAGATCAGGGAGACAGACACCCTCTCTACTTTTAAGATTAGGCTTAAAACTTTCCTTTTTGCTAAAGCTTATAGTTAGGGCTGGATCAGGTGACCCTGAATCATCCCTTAGTTATGCTGCTATAGACGTAGACTGCTGGGGGGTTCCCATGATGCACTGTTTCTTTCTCTTTTTGCTCTGTATGCACCACTCTGCATTTAATCATTAGTGATCGATCTCTGCTCCCCTCCACAGCATGTCTTTTTCCTGGTTCTCTCCCTCAGCCCCAACCAGTCCCAGCAGAAGACTGCCCCTCCCTGAGCCTGTGACGTGGTTCGTCTTTAGTCCTCTCGGGATGTCGTCTTTTAGATAACACAAACTAATTGCAAGTGATATGCTAGAAAAGGACACAACACTTTAGAATAATTCAGCCTTAAGCAAGATAAAATGCACAGAGTTTTTAAGTTTATTTAAGCCTTCGACACAGAGCTTAGACAAACTGAGTCCTCTAGAGAGACTGAATATGACAACCGCGCTCATCTATTTATTGGAGACCCGCGGGCATCGCTCCTCCTTCGACTTTTTTATTTATTTCATTCCCAAGACATGGTTTTCTATTGGAAGCGTCCTCTAGTGAACCCTAAGCAGGTGTTAGGCCATTATTTCAATGTGACAAACGCTCCCATTAAAACGTGAAGGATTTACAACTGATTTTTTTAAAAGACCTTCAGCCACAGGTGCAGCTGGCCTGAGGCCCCCCGCACGTGGCCTCAGTCACAGGTGCAGCTGGCCCGAGGCCCCTCGCACGTGGCCTGCGGGAAAGCACCTAAAAGGCCTTGGAAAGCCCCTGACAGACTGAATGACTAATAGAGCCCTTTTTTTTGGGTTGAACACCTGCTAGTTCAGCCAGAGGACATACAGTTCAGATCAGGACACTTGATAGTTCATCACAGTTCAAATATGGACCTAAAAATTCTTCTACAGTCCCTCCTCTGGGACTCGAAAGAGTCCCATTACTTCAACTATACTCTTGGGTTGTTTACTGACAAGACATCTTCATTTGTGCATTGCAATAATAAAAAAGAAAAACACATCACTCGACTTACTGATAACTCTGGTGCGGATATGAATATCAGTGATACTTCACACGGTAAATATATTGAAGTGCAGGTGAACCTACATACTAAGGCACAAGGTGAGCAATTAGCTGGATTATATCAACGCAAGGTGACATTCAAACATTGAGTTTTGGTGTAATTCAAGGCACTTAAAATGGCCACATAAAACAAGTTACAGCAACTTCTTAATCATGGCAAAGTAAAGGCTTTACATTGACATCAGTGCAACCAATCATCTTCTGGCATCTATTGTCTCACTCAACCAGAGGCTCCAACCCATTATACTTGGTTCTACATATTATTTTGTTAAAGCGTCACACATTTATTATTTAAATGCATCAAATAACCCCTACGTTACCACTATTTAGTCAACCAATCAAGAAACTATTCTAAGGATGTGCAGCTATATCTAGTTAAATGATAAACACCATAAATGGTTTCCCTTCATGTCCGTACTTAAGTCATTTGCCTTAGTCAATCATATAATGGTTTTCATTATAGGCCATTTCTCAACATTTTCCACTTTGTTTTTCTTCTTTTTCAGCTTGTTTTCTAATGCCCTTTTTGGCCAGACGCCAAATTTAGGCGATGCATGTCTCTTAAGGCATGCTATAATTTAAGAAAAAGGGGTCCCTATGGTGCATCTTTACTACTAAATCTCCAAACACGCCGTGTAAGGGTCCCCTTTTTATAACTTTGCAATGTGATATCTATGTGTATGCATTTAGCTTTATCTGTGTTACGCAGATGATGGTAAGGACAGACATTTACCCGACCTTCGTTACTAACATATATCCTTCTTTGTTTTTTTTTTTACACTCAGATTTCTGAAACCAGTCCGCAATTCAAACTCAACAACCAAGATCATAGTCCGTTTTCAGTGCCATTACGTCAGTCCGCGCTCCTCAGCATTTACTCAGCGTCTGAAGTTTTGGGAGAAGTTGGGGAATATGGGGAGGTTGGCCTTTCAGGGGTAGTGGGGGAAGGATCAGGAATTCTGGCTTTCAGACAGTCGTGCAGTTCTCTGATGGATCTTTCCAGCTCCTTGTGCTGCTTGGCCAGGTTGTATTGAATTTGGCATTTCAATTACTGTTATAGCTCCTGTGAGCATCACAGGAGCACAAAGGCCTTTCCAATTAGGGGACAGCGATGACAGGAGTTTCCTTCTTTGTCCGCATATCCAAAAGATGTCAGCTAAGGGTACCGTTCCCTTAGCTAAATTTGGAGTAGATACCCATGAAGCATGGGTGAGATTCAGTCCAATTACAGACCCCCCTGTGGCCGGTACTATTTGTTCACACTGTATGCCTGCTGCTGGCAGGATGTGACAGACGGTAATGTTCCATGCTGTTTTGGCCGGTTTGTATTCTTGCTGCTTTTGCATACACTGTATATGGTGTTTTGGCTGGGTCGTCCCTACCTGCCAATCGCTTATGTATTGTGCTACTAATCCTTTAGCTATACAGAATGGGTGTATCATCCCTTTCTCTATTTTAATCATAGGTGGAACGGTTCCTTCTGTACTTAGGGGCACTGGACAAAGTTTACTGTCGGCAGCATATTTTTCATCACCTACTGCCATTTTCATAACACATTGTGTATAGCATTCTGCTTGGTCTGAGTTATGTTGGGGGCTCCTATAACAGTTGTTGATATCAGGTAGGGGTTTAGCCTGAGGTATCACACCTTTCCGGTGACAGGCTATGCAAGGCTTTTCACTGATCTGCCTAGCCGAAAATTTCAACCATTGGTAAAATAGATTGGTCTTCAACCCTTGTGTACGGGCTAGGTCTGTACTGGGATCACATCTCCCTAAGTGACTGCTTGTTTCTAGGCTTCTAATTGTCCTCTTTTTCCTTGGTTTGATTTTTACCCATTTTGTGGCTTCATGTACTGTAACAGTTACGTCTTGCTTGGTTTCCCTGCATCCTCTTTTATCACAAATTACATCTATGTTGAGTGTTCCCTCCTCTTCACATTTGATGCTAATGGCTTCGCCTAATATGTAATCCCCCAGCTTTCCCTGTATTCCTATGTTCTTGTAGGCTTTTGATTTAATGTATACCAAATTATATGTTTTTCCTGTGTTTAGAATGCCTTGTTTAGCTGCTATTGCGGCCATGGCCACGGCACAGTCCGTTGTATGTTTTGGACGTCTATGTTCTCCCATACTAACCACCAGTAGTATTGTCAATCCCTTAAATAATTCCTTAATCATTGTTCTGGTGACTGTTGAGATGTACTACTAGATGTGCTACTGAGTGAGCCGTCACTAGATGAGCTGTCACTAGGGATGTGTGGTGTATCTGTGCTTTGTCTGGGTTGTACTTCCTGTGGTTCTTCTGTCGGTAAATCTACTAAGTTGCTGTCCGAGTCTGATGTCTCCTGTGGCCTGTCTATCTGTCGGTCTGTATTTCTGTCTGTCTGTTGGCCTGCGTCTCCAGTTGTTTCTGAGTCTGCATCTGAGTCTGTCGCTGCTCTATCTGGCAGGGATCCACTACTCTCTGAAGCTGTGCGTCGTCTTTGTTCAATCAGTCTCTGTGAGCGCCTTGGCCGGTGTTCGCCTGGCTGCAGGGAGGCGTGGCCTTCCCTCGGTGCTTCTTCTGGCTGCAGGGAGGCGTGGCCGTCCCTCGGTGCTGCTGTAGGGTCTCTGGCTTCTCTTGCTTCCCCCCTTGGCCTGGCGGCTCTGCCAAGACGAGCTTGCCGAGGCCGCAGGGGCGCTGGGCCACCAACCCTACAGCAGTGGTTTAAATGAAACCAAGTGTCCTTACCGTCTACTTTGACTGCTGTACGTGAGGCAAGAATAACTTTAAAAGGACCTTCTCGGCGGGGCCTGTCCCACTTCTTTTTGAACACTTTGACGTAAACCAGATCACCAGGCTGGATGCTCTGATTTTCGAGTGGAATCTCTGCTTCTCTGTCTTCTGTAGCACCTTTGACCTGCAAAAAGATAGTTTTGTGTATTTGGGTTAACTGTCTCAGATAATTATGCCATTCGTCTTGTAGCTGCTCCAGCGATGGTCCTCCGTAGGGTCCTCTCAGGTATGGAATAGGCATCGGCCGACCTGTAAGAGCTTCAAATGGTGTCAAATGGGTTAGTCGGTTAGTTTGTGAGCGCATTGACAATAAAACAAGCGGCAACGCATCCAGCCAGGTTAGTTTGCCATTGCTGTCTGCTATGATTTTTGC